>NW_024375034.1:636269-922680 GCF_014805655.1 Passer montanus | reverse complement strand
CATGGCGGCGGCTCCGCCGCCCGCGCGCGCCCCGCCGCCTCCGCCTCGTCGGCGTCGGGCTCCAGCGGGGACGGCGGCGCCTCCCGCGCCCCCGACACCTCGCTCTTCGTGCCCGTGCCGCTGAAGCCCGGCCTCGGCGGCGCGGCCGAGGAGGACGTGGGCGCCGAGCTGACGCGGCCCCTGGACAAAGGTGAGTGCGGGCGGCGCCGTGAGGGGACGGGGCGGGGGTCCCGGGGCACCGACCGTGAGGCCTCGCCCGCCCTGTGCCCGCCGGCGCTGCGGGCTGCTGAGGCCGCAGCTGCAGCGCTCGGGGCCGCTCCCCTCAGGAAGGACATTGGGACGTTGGGAGCTCGAGCGAGTGCGGAGAACGGGGCTGGGAAGGGGCTGAGGCGAGATCCGACGAGGCGCGGCTGCGGGAGCTGCTGGGGCTCGGCCGGCAGGAGAGGAGGCTCCAGGAGGCTGCAGCTTGGGCTCTGCTCCTAGAGCCCAGCAGCGGGACTAGAGGAAACGGCCTCAGGCTGTGCCAGGGAGGCTTAGGTTGGACATTGGGCGGAATTTCTTCACAGGAGAAGCGAATAAACATTGGAAGGGGCTGCCCGGCGGGGTGGTGGAGTCCCCGTCTCTGGAGGTGTTTTTAGGGACAGGCTGCCTGTGGCACACAAGGTGGTGCTTGGTCGTGGGTTGTACTCGATGATTGAAATGGTCTTTCTGCCTTAGTTGATCTGTGGCCCTCCTGAGGGCTGAGGGCACTCGCCCCTGCTGCTCTCGGCTCCTCTCCCTTGAGAGCAGGGCGTCCTTCCCCGCAGCTTGTCCGGCCTGTCGCTGACTGTGCCCATGAAGGTGAGGTGGGATGAAGGCTGTTGGGTGAGGTGACAGCTGCGTGTGCTGGGATTCCTGGAGCTGTGCAGGGTGATCCGGGGGGTGCCTTCCAGCTCGGGATACTCTGGGATTGCCAGGCGTGCCCCGGGTGGAGGAGGCTGCTGGCCGCTCCCTCCATTCTCGGCTTTGGCGCGGTCAGGGTAAAGGTGCTTGGGGCGTGTCCCGCAGCCAAACTGTGCATTCCAGAGCCATAGCTGTACCTGGACTTCAAAGACAGAGTTTCCTCAAATATTGATGGTATAGACCGAAGAGATTGTCTGTGTGTGAGTGTCCCTAGATCAAAAGTGGGTGAAGTGACAGGACTAGGGGGAGTGGCTTCAGATGGACGGAGGGTAGGTTTAGATTGGGTGTTAGGAAAAAATTCTTCCCTGTGAGGGTGGTGAGGTGCTGGCAAACCCCCAGAGAAGCTGTGGCTGCCCCTGGATCGCTGGAAGTGTCCAAGGCCAGGTTGAATAGGGTTTGGAGCAGCCTGGGATAGAGGAAGTGTCCCTGCCCGTGGCTGGGGACTGGAGTGAGATGGTCTTTAAGGTCCCTTCCAACCCAGACACTTCTGTGATCTTGGTCTTTAAAGATTTGGTAAATAAGAGACAAGGTCTTGATTCTTTTGATGTTTGCTGATCTGAAAGCATTAAGGGTGCAAATGGAAATCTTTCATATCTTTTCATAACTAAGTGTTGTGATGAAATATTATTTATCTTAACTTCAGAGTATAGGAGCCATGGGCAAATTATCTTAATAGTTCAGAACTGTGGAGGGAAGAATATCTGGCCTTGAAAGCTAAAAAATCCCAGTCAGGATGAAGAATCCTGAACAACTGTAATGCAAAAATCTGCATTGTCAAATTTGTCATTTATATGAATAGTGCATTCCTCAGGTGCCAGTAAAGATGAATGATGGCTTTGGCTTTTTACTTGTACATTACCTGTTGTCTCATTTATTAGAGGAGCAGTTAGGTTGGATTTCTTCAAAACTACACCTAAAATGCTCTGGGAAAATAAGTACAGATTCTGTTTGGTCTTTGCTAAGTTGTGTTGGCTAAAATGATGTGTGCTTGCACAGGTGAAAATTAACTTCAGACAGCCTGTGAGACTGGCAAGGAGTAGCAGCCAGGTGACCTGTGGGGTGCTCATCTGGCTCTCTTTGTTGCTGTCAACCATGTTTTGAAAAACCAGTAATGAATTTTAAAAGTATTGGTATTTTGAAACCCAGTAATGTTAGAGAAGGCTGGACAAGACCTTCTTGTAGCCATTTAAAAAAAATAAATAGTCTTCCTCTGCTTCCCCCTTCAGGTTCTGACCACTCACAGTGTTATGCATGTTATGGTTTTTTATATTTTAAATTAAGATAGTTTGTCAGATTCTGCTGCTGAGTACTGACAAGATCCAATAAAGATATGTATTTATGAGCTTTCTCATTGCAGCTTGTGAAGAAACTTTGTTAGTGAGCATACTTGCAGTGTGAATCATCTTGTTGGCTTGTTACTTGCTCGAGTGATTATAGTTTTCACACTAGTCAAACACTCTTAGGAAGAGTAAAGGTCTTTTCAGAAGCTTTTGTAAGGACAGTTTTGTAAAAACTTCATGACAGATGTGGAATTAATGCACTGCTTCTGTTTTCTACGGCTTCATAGGAAGTGTACCCTGTGGGTGCTGATGGATGCTTTCAGTTTTGCTGTGTGTATCTTCTGTATCAGTTGTCATTTAATGTCAGGGCTTTTTAAATGCACAGGTTGCTTGGACTGGACAATGGCAGTCTAATAGTTGGGGAGGAATAAATATAAATAAATGAATAAAGCACTTCAGCTGCCCCACTGGTAACACACAGCCTGACTGCAGGGGGTTGTTGGCATCAGAGACACAGGGAAGTGACTCTGACGTCCTCCTGCAAGCAGAGTTGAAACACCTAAATGAATCTGGTACATTGGAGACTAACTGAATGATTTCTGAACTGTACTGCAGTTGGGCTGTCTTTTTACAGAGAACCTTAGAAATGCTGCTGAAAAGTCAAAGTAATTGAGGAATAAGAGCTAAAACACAGCTCTAGAATGAGAGAGATAAACAAAGGAAAATCTCAAAGCAGGAGTGAATGGTAAAAAGAGAGGTGATCGAGACAGGACACAGATGCTCTGCCTGTGTTTGTGCATTTGGATGAGCACACATGGGCTGCAATGCCAGCTTCGTTTTGTTCAGATTTACCTTATTGTCAAGAGAAGTGTTTGTGCTCAGGAAGGATCCTGACCTTGGGCAGCACGGTCCCAATGTCACGGGCCTTGGATAGAAACATGTTTTGGCATTGACCTTTTAATCTTGTAGGAAGGCCAATGGGCTGTGAGTTTAGCTGCATGGCTGATGATGTGTTAGTTGCTGGAGCTTCTTAGGGAAGCTCTGAAGAGCACTGAGCCCTGTGCTTGCTCATACTGCACTGTTTTCCAGTCTGGCTTTGATTTCAGGGCCCTTAAACATGAGTGTGGATGCCTTCCTAGGAAATGTAATCCTGATGGTGCCCTTGCTTCTTTGTTGCCTTTGGGAACATTTCAGAACGTGAGTTAATCCATTAAAACACTCCTGTAGTGCTATGGGATGTGCATTTAAATTTGCCATATTCTTGTCAGCTGGTGACTTTCCTTGTGCCAAGTGGCCTGTCTCTGTTACAGCTTTTTAGAGAGGCAATCTTCCAGTAACTGGAGGCTGATTTCCTGGGAAGCTTTCCATGCCATGTCAGACAGTTACAGAGTGAGTGACAGAGAGCAGAGCTTGACAGTGTTGTGTCCAGTGGCTTGTGCTGGCACCGGGTGTGCTAAGTTTGTCACTCCTAGCATTTTATAATGCAGGGTTCTCAGACTTGAGTTTTAAGAATAACATAAGCTCATGGATAGGTGTTTATGAAATTTGCTAGATTTTTTTGTGAATTTCTGACCTCCTGTAGATGAATGGGGCCACTTTTTTTCCCACTGTCATCTAATTAACATTTAATGAACTAAAATTAGCGTGTACTTGAGTAAATACAATTTTGTTGCAAAATTGCCTTTTAGGGGAGGGAAAGAATTTATTAAAAATTTTATACAATTTTATTCAAAGAAAGCTGAGCAATTTGTGCTACATATGAAGAAACTCTAGGGTTTTTCTTTTTTTCTTCCTTCCAATCATTTAACCTGAGAAAAGAAAGAAAGAATACTGTGTCTGGATTACCTGATCTTACTGAGGAGTCTGTCTTGGAAGCCTCAGGATGTTGATTAAAAGCTGTCACCAAGTAGCTGAAGTAGCTTTGCTTTTCATATTAAAACCTCCTGACAGGTGCTGATAAACAAAAACCCACACCAAACCATTAATTAGTTTGTTCCATGACTTGTTAGCTGCACATTCCCATCTTCATGGTTTCTTATCAAGTACCAGGGGGATGGCTGGCAGTTCTTACTCTGCTGCAGCTGAAGGTTGTCCTCCACAATAGCCCCAGTCTCACTCATTGATTTTGTTTGATTTAGGGTGTCTGTTCAGCATGGAAAGATTCCCTCTCTCCAGAGTAAGGAGACTATAAACCAGGATCTTTGGGCCAGGAGAATGTGATTAAATTTTGAGGAAGCTAAAAAAAAAGTTATTCTTTTTCTACAGGTGAAGTCCTAAAAAACTTAAATAAGTTCTACAAAAGAAAAGAAATTCAAAGATTAGGAGCTGAAAATGGACTGGATGGTAAGAAAATGTTTTAAGTTTATGTTACTTTAATGTGAAATCTGTTTTACTTCAAATGTGGTATTAGATGTGATTTTTATCACAACACTGCTTCTTTACATTGTCTCTCCCACTTAGTTCAAATAACCTTTATATTTTTAATAGCTTGTATTAAGGTACAGGTTTTTAATGAACTGCTTCAGTGTTTTATTGGGTGTTTACCAATAGAATTTTCTGATCCTGGCCACATTAATTTTGTTCTTTCTTTTCTCCCCAGCTCGCCTCTTTCACCAGGCATTTATAAGCTTTAGGAAGTATATCATGGAATCCAGTTCTGTGAGTGCTGATTTGCATATTATTCTCAATGATATATGCTGTGGTGCAGGCAAGTATCTGGAATGCTTGTAAAATAAAATGTGCATTTTTACTTTGTTTTCCCTTGTATACTCACCTATGTACATGAAGACCCCCTACTGAGAATTATTATTCAATATGATTGAGAATTAATTCACTGCTGTCAGAGAGATTAAAAATCCCCGCTTCCCTGTCAGGACATTTGTGCCCATCCTAGGGAATGTTCTGCTCTTAAATCTTCTGAAGTGGACATGAAAGATGTGGAGGTGTTGGCAAGAAGCAGGCTGTGGTTGTGCAGCATCTGTTCAGGGCTGAAAGGAAACCAGTGCTGTTGTTTATTCCTCCTAAAATCCAGTGGTCACTAGGGGGCACTTGGAGAGCTGTGTCCCAGCTGGTGGCAGCTCTGTGACAGTGCTGTGGCACTCCCAGAGGTGTCTGCCTGCTTAGTGCATCCTCTGCTGTGATCAACAGCACTGAACTGGGAGGTGATGCCAGCTGGGAGCAGCAGAGCCAGCTTTCTCCAGGCTTTGAGCTGCACAGTGTGTGTTTAATGGTGGGATTTTAAAGGTTTTGTCTTAAAGTGTAAATGCATAGATTTTAAATGTTGGCCATCTTAGGAAATAGTTTCATTATATTTGTGCATAAAATACTTCACAGGGTTTTCTCATTTCCACTCCTTATCTGGTTGTAGATGAGCATTATGCCTTATAACTCATGTACAGAAATATTGATTTTTTTTAATTTGACTTTTGCTTGTCCAAAGATGATAATTAAATATACTACACTTTTAAAAAAATTTCCACAATAATTTTCATTAATTGAATAATAATTCTCAATTTAACCTCCCCCAAAATCAAACATCACCCCCAACAAACCAAAGCCACTCCAACAAACCCCAAATTACTGCTTTTTGTGTGTGTATGTTTGATAAAAACAGTTTTTTAGCTCAAGACAGTTCTTTGAAATTCTAAGAGAGCTGGACAGTAGGAGTGTGACCTGAAATGAGACCTTTAAGGCCCACATGTCTACTGTGCAAAAACCTGGACTTCTCTTCTAAGTTGATTTTAGAATTTGGAACCAGCATTCCAAGTCTCAGTAGCTTGGAGAAGTTGCAAATCTGTTTTTCTCTGTTTATTCATGAAAGCATTTTTAAAGACCCCTCTCCCCCCTCTCACCCCTCCTCCCTCCTCTCTCCCCTCTCACAGATTTAGGAAGAAGGGACTAAAACCTTAGGACAGGAAAGCTGTTTCTCATCCAGCTTTTCCACAGTTTCTCGTTTGTACTTAGAAGTTCTGTAGGCGAGTAGGCTGAGCAGAGTGAATATGCTGAAATGAGAAGCACTTTTTCATGTTACTGTGTTTGTATTCCATTGCTAAATGAGTCCATGTACTTGTGTCAGTTTCCCTTTCTGCCACTGAGGTAATTATTGAACTTTGTAGAGAGCCAGAAGTTGAAAGGATTACATGAGTGTGGGGTGGAAGTGGTAGAAATATTTTTTCTAAGTTTATGATGAAGGTAGACAAGCACAGAAACTTTCTGAAAAGGATTTCTTCTTCTAGGTCACGTGGATGACCTGTTTCCATTTTTCCTGAGGCACGCAAAGCAGATCTTCCCAATGCTGGACTGCATGGATGATCTGCGCAAGATCAGTGACCTGAGGCTGCCTCCCAACTGGTCAGTGTGCTCAAGTGTTTGCTTAGTGCCATACAATCCCACAGTCTGTGGGCTTCAGTGTAATTATGCTACATTTTCAGTGCTTTTCTCTGTTTCTACAATAATTTGTGTCAGGAACCCTTGTATTTTTTACAAGATACATCACAATGAATTAAAAAGAAAATAAGAATATATCAGCTATGGAAGTCACTGAGTTGGTGTGGCTTTTCCAGGAAGATGTTTTCTGATAATGTGTTTGAGAAGTAGCACATCAAAACATTAAAATATTGATAAGCTCAAAGAAAGAGAATTGCAGAAATAATGAGAATTATTTTGAATGTAATGTGTGAATTTCACTCTGAATCTTTGAAAGCATTGTGTGACTTAGAAGATCAATGTGTAAGACACAGTAACCTCTTTATACTGTCTCTAAGAACTTGATATTTCTGCTTTCAACACACATTAAAATGATGAATATTAATGAATAAATGCTTAAGTTAATTGCCAGTTTCTCCTGAATCAGTATACAGATAAATGTTCACCAGCTCTGCTTTTTTTGCCTTTGCTTTAGGTATCCAGATGCCAGGGCTATTCAGAGAAAGATAATATTCCATGCTGGTCCTACAAACAGTGGAAAAACTTACCATGCTATCCAGAGATTTTTGTCAGCCAAATCTGGAATATACTGTGGTCCACTGAAACTTCTGGCTCACGAGATCTTCCAAAAGAGTAATGATGCTGTCAGTATGTCATATTACTTACCAAATTCCTTAGTACTGGAACAGTCTCATGAATGCATGTCTGTAAAGTCCTGCAGTGGCCCCAGGTGGTCCCTGGAGCCCTGTGCCTTTGCTTTGCAGTGCTGTCAGCTCATGTGAAATCAGTTGTGCATTTCTGCTTTAGCTGCAGAATGGAACATCGTTTCCCCAAGTGGAACAGTGCTGTGCAATCATCCCTGTAACCTGCCTCTGTTCCCTGAGATTTGTTGTTCCCTGGGTTAGCCAGGTTCTACTGTTAGTTTTTTAAGCATAGGGACCATGCCTTCTTTTCCCCATGACCTTTGTTGTAGCTTGTACACAAAAAATATTTCACTTCACCATCCTTGAAAAATTCTGCGGGTTCAGATGTGTTGAAGAGCAGTGCTGTATATCAGGTCCCTGGAGGATATTCTCATTAGTGTTTTATGTTGCTTTTGGCATATTTTTTGAGGCTCCTCACCTGTGTGTTTCCAGCTGCAGAGAACCAGACCAGTTCTGAAGCACTACAACCACATATCATATGTTAACACAGCCCAGGGTGTGTGTAGAGTAGTGATGTTGTGATTTCTCTTTTTTTGATGTAGAATTTGTAACTCCTAGTATCAGTCTGTCCAAGCAACAGATCAGAAAGATTGTTTAGTCCTAGGAGATATCTGTAATGTAGCACATGTATTCACAGGGTGACTGTGGGTACCATGCAGAGGTGTTCCTTGCTAGGGATGACTGAACTTTTCTCCCATGTGTTTAGTGTGTGTGAGAACTTTTCAGTGGCTGGCTCCTGGATCTTATTTAGGCCCCAGGGGCTTGAGCAGGGCCTCCAGCAGGGCTCTGCAGGTGGCTGTAGGTGTGGATGGAGCAGCCCCCAGCACCAAGGAGGGTAGGGCTGGCAGGGTGGTGGCCTCAGCTGTCTCTCACAGCTGGTCCTCATGAGCTCTTGCTGTGTGAGTATGAGGCAGCAGGGTAATTGCCAAAGGAACTGGAGCAGGCTGGGGCTTGCAGGGCTCCTTCACTGCTGGGCCTTGCTTTATGAGCCCCTTGTACTCTTCTAACAGTTCTTTGGTGACAGTTCTGAAATGCTCAGGGGAAGATGTAACCTCCTACAGGAGTAGAGAAAGGCATCTCATTACAGATACCACTTCATTAAATCTCCACTCTGATAGGACTTAAATACAAGGCACAAATCTCTCAAGGCTGAGTAGTTATTTTCTGGATAGCTTCTTTAACATTGTCCTAGAAACTACTGTAAGAAACTGTCTTTGTCTTCTTTGGAAAGGAGATTGTTTCATGTTTGATAAACTTACCCTGAGATTTCTGAATGCCTTTAGAATGTGCCCTGTGACCTGGTGACAGGAGAAGAGCGTGTGTTTGCCAATGAAGACTCCAGGCAGGCTCCTCATGTTGCTTGTACCATTGAAATGTGCAGCACTAATACACCTTGTAAGTACACAGACTTGTTTCTGTCCTGTCTGTGGTATCCTTGTGTGTGTGTGTTATTCCTTGGGCTCAAAAGTAGCTGAGCTCTTCTTTTTCACTCTTACTTCAGCAATTCCTGAGCTAGATAGAGCAGTTCAAGAAACCTGGATCATCTCAGAATAGCTTTTTGGTGGTAGTGGATTAGCTTTGTTTGAGCAACCTTTTTTAGGAGCCTTGTGAATTCCTTCAGTTCCTTCATGTCTTGTACTAGTGTTCTAGATGCTCTTCATGTAGATGCACATATTCAAATGTGCATCACATTTTTCTTTTTTTGTTTTAAGATGAAGTTGCTGTGATTGATGAAATTCAGATGATCAGAGATCCTGCCAGAGGCTGGGCTTGGACAAGAGCCCTTCTAGGTAAGCTTGGTTGTATTGGCAATGAATTGGCTTAATGGCACAGGAAATTCAAGCTTAGCAGTCGGTAGAGTCATTGGTGATGCAAAAGAAAAGTATTTGTTTTTCATGTCTTCTCCCAAAAAGTTAGAGAGATACTCTGCCTCAAAAGATTTGTCTATGTGACAGGAAGCTACCTGTTGTGTTTTGCTTAACCAAATGGGTTTTTACAATTTTGTTCAGATGCCTCTTTTATTTTTCCTTCCTTGGATAATAGGGAGTCTTTACTACATTTGTCTATGTGACAGGAAGCTACCTGTTGTGTTTTGCTTAACAAATGGGTTTTTAAAATTTTGTTCACATGCCTCTTTTATTTTTCCTTCCTTGTATAATAGGGAGTCTTTACTACGTTGTTCTGTGCTTTTACATTGACTATTTCCAAGAAGTATACTTTTCTGTTCAATTAAAACAACACCTTTGTTTAGAGAGATTCTCACCTTTGTAGAGATTGTGCTAAATAATGGTAACTTTAAATGTTTTATAGTGTTAATTTTAAATGGCTCATTTGTAGGGCTGCATCAATCTGTTATGTTCTTAGAAGAATGCTTATTTTGATAATTTTAGAATTTTGCTAGAGGTATTTTTGAAGCAGTTTTCCTCATATTTGGAACAGAAGTTTGGAATCTGATTCCCTCTTGACCCTTCCTTTCGTTGCTTTTGATTCTAAGTTCAGCAGATTTGTCACACTTCCTTTACTTCCTGTTTTTCCCTTTTGTGTTCTGACTGAATTAGAGGTGAATTCCTGCAGAAAACAAAACTCCTCATTTCTTCTATGGTTTGGGAGTTAGTAAAACATGAGTAGTTAAGCAAAACATATTCAAATCTTTGCTCCATTTGTTCAGTGGCTGAGGGTGCAGTGAGATATTGGCTGCTCTGATTATCACATGAATGAGTTGTCACCTGCTGGTAAGAGATCAAGAGCAGCTCTAGGGAAATAGTGTATTGTGGGAGAGGCTTTAGGTGCAGGTTTGGGTCGTTGAAGGAGGTGAAATGCAGTCTTCATTGTGTTTAGCAACCAAAATATGATTTTTTTGATACCTTAAGAGCCAGCTAAAGCTACTGTTGTATATAAGCAAGTAACATTTTGCTTTTTATTTCACTGGACTTTGTTCAGGGCTTTGTGCAGAAGAAATCCATGTTTGTGGAGAACCTGCTGCTATTGACTTGGTGACAGAGCTCATGTACACCACAGGGGAGGAAGTTGAAGTAAGTAATTCTGAGAAGCTATGAACAGAACTTCAGGTTCTCATTGCTTGGGGGTATCACTGCTCAAAGTTGTCCTGCAGGAAGTATTGATAAAATGTTTCTCAATTTCTGTAAAGCAAAGATGTTGCAAAGTTTTTCCTTCCCTTTTTAAATAGTGGTCCTGTTTTTCTGAAAGAAGGTAAGTGGTTTGATGAGTTCCCTTTAGGGGATGCTGCAGCTGGTACAGCTGTTTATGGACTGTAACAGCTCTGGTCTTCCAGGGGGGCACGGTGCTCTTGAGTTTGCTGACTTTACAGGATGCATTGCTGGTTAATCTCTAGATATGATGGAATTTGAGTTTAAAAAGATACCCTTTTTGGCAACTTTAATTGTAGGTCCGAAACTACGAGAGACTGACTCCTCTGACTGTGCTGGATTATGCCCTGGAGTCCTTGGATAACCTCCGTGCTGGGGACTGCATTGTCTGTTTCAGCAAGAACGACATCTACTCTGTCAGCCGGCAGATTGAAGCCAGAGGGTTGGAATGTGCTGTCATATACGGCAGTCTGCCACCAGGTACAGCATCCTGCTTTTATTGCTGAGGGAGTGTTCTGCTCCTTGTGCTTTTCTCAGGAAAAACCCCCTTGTACTGCTTGCTTTATTTTAAAATAAAGCAGTGCTAGTTTCCTGGTTTTGCTTCTCTATATAGCTAGAGAAAGTAATCAGCTTTCATTGACTGGTGTTTTAATCTTGGGATTAGACCTTTAGTGTGTACTTAATTTTGATCTTCAGATAGATATAATTAAATGAGGTCTATCCACAGCTCTGGGAATGATTTAAATCCCTCCTGTCCCCTCCCCCCATCTGTGGCCAAATACCGATCAAATACCTTTTTTCTTTTTTTCCTCAGCCTATTATAAGGACATTGGACTTAGTGATGTGTTGTCTTTATTTTGTATGAAGTTTGCTATGTGAAGCGTTCTGTCATTCTGTTTTAGGAACAAAGCTTGAACAGGCAAAGAAATTCAATGATCCTGATGATCCATGCAAAATTTTAGTTGCTACAGATGCAATTGGAATGGGACTCAATTTGTAAGTACTTGCAGCAGGTTATGGTACTTCTATTTTCCTTTGGGTGTGATGGCCACATTAATTTCCTTGCTTTGCTTTTTGTCTCCTCAGTCTGATTAACTCATCTAAATGTCTCCCGTGTCTAGATAACACAGTACATACATTTCAGTTTTGAAGTCGTGATCAATTTGGTTAGGCAGAACTAAGCTTTATTTTTAAAACTGGTTCCTAGAACCAAATGGCTCCCTGGGCCTAATTCAGTGTGATAGTTGGCTGTGGATGACAGGGCCTACTGGATGAACTGGGATGAAATGGGCTGGCTTGTCAGAGTTACTGTTCTCTTGCATTTCTGAAACACAGAGCAAGTTCAGCTCAGTGCCAGATGTATTTCCATGGTGAAGGACATGCAGTCACATCACTACAAGCTACTGAGGCAGGTGCTGGTGAATGGCCTGGGAGGTGATTAGGACAAGATTGATGTATGCAGGGATGATTATTCTCCTGCCACTAGCCTTCTCCTGTCCTTTAGAATATGCTGTGTCCATAAGTAGTATCTGTGATACCTTAATTTATAGAGGAGAAAAAGGCTTATATAAAAGCAGAACTTGAATTCTTCATATTGGAAATAATTTGCGTTGTTTTTGGTTAAATATTTCAGGTGCATAAGAAGAATAATTTTTAACTCCATCGTAAAGCCAACTGTGAATGAGAAGGGAGAGAAGGAAATAGACTCCATCAGCACCTCGCAGGCCCTGCAGATCGCGGGCAGGGCCGGGCGCTTCGGCTCCTCCTTCAGGCAGGGAGAGGTCACCACCATGCACCGCGACGACCTCGCGCAGCTCAGGGAGATCCTGAGCGACGCCGTGCCCCCTGTCCAGGTGGGGCCCTCGCCACCCACTTCATACACACATGCTCTGGGGCTGGCTTGTGATATTCTGGTCCCATGTTACTTTTCCTTCTGTTTGCAACCCATAAAAATGAGTTGTCTTGTGCCAGAGTGACTTTGGATATGCGTTCCATTTGGAGAATTGCTATGCTGCTTTTATATTGGATCTGCTCTTTTAAGAATTAAAAGCTCAAGCAAAAAAGTTCTTAAATTTCTGCTAAGTGTGCTAAATAAACTGGAGTTTGCAGGGTGCTTTGCTTTCTTGCATTTTGTCTTCCATATGTTGTTTCTGGTGCATTCATTTTAAAACCATATTGAGAATTAATAGAGGTTTTTTCTTTATTTTCCATTTAGGCAGCAGGCCTACATCCTACTCCTGAGCAGATTGAAATGTTTGCTTATCATCTTCCTGATGCCACTCTATCCAACTTAATTGTAAGAATGATCAAAATATTAGCTTTTGCTTTAAAAATGGAGTATCACTGTCATTGTTCTGTACAAACCTGCTCTTGGGAGACCTGACAGACAGCCTTGTGTTATTTTTTTATCAATTGGATTCTCCTCTCTACCACACAAGTGACTGCAGTTGGGTTTAGGATGTTTAACTTTTCTGTGCTAAACTTGAAAGCTTTGAAACATGTCAGTCCTTTTTACGTGTTTTTAAAACTGTGCAGCAGCTTTTTCATTCCAGCTTTTCTGAATTTTAAATGTAGGCATTTAGGTCTGAGGCTGAAGATATTAGAGATCTAAATTTAGATAAATTATTTGAAAATTCCTGGAAAACTGGTCATGTCAGATTTCCACATATCTGAAAGCTACCTGTTTGTTCTTCCTGTTTCTGTGGATTCTGTGGTAAAACAGTGTGTAACTTTTAGAAAACTGATTTTGTGGGATTGATTTGATCTCCTGTTTAGATCTAGTTCTTTCAGATGTACAAAAACATTATGAAGTAGAAATTAAGATTCCAATACTGTATTGAAAATACATTATCACAGCTTTTAGTAAACTGAGAAATTCTTGGCAGCTTTCATGGTTTTAAATGTGTACTATTGTTCCTGCTGATCTGCTGTTATGTAGCAAAATGTACGTTTCTAATCTTGAAATAAAATGTTATACCTGGAGACCTCCTGGAAGACTTAGCCTGGTAGGGTAACAACACATCTTTAAATTTTTTTAATTAGCAATTTCTGGGCTAGCATAGCAGTATTAAGATAAAAACCTTGTGTTGTTTTTGATCTCTTAAATATTCAGTCACATATTTAATTAAAAAGCTCATAGTTTTTTTTTTAAAGATGTTTTTAAAAAATCTTTCAAAGATTTGCATTAGAGAAATTATTTTGGGGGCCTATAAAATTCCCCCTGCAGGGTGCACTGCACCTTCCATTTCTCCAGACCTTGAGTACGTCTCACGTTTTCTTTGAACTCCTCTATTGGAATACTGTACTTAGCTTGTGTTTTCTTTCTTCCTAAAATAGATCTGATCCTGACATTGAGCTAAAAATACCTCAATTATTGAATTGTGTTCTGTAAAATTAGCTTTTTGGGTCATGCTAAGTGACAAACGTGCAGAAATTTCTAAACACAGTAACTGGTTCCTGTGATGGTGTTCTTTCTAACTCAAATGTACCCTTCCAGAACTTTATGTAGGAGACTGATTGAAAGTGTTTAAATGAAGTGTAGTGTGTTGTGTCTTCTCCTCCGATTATGTGTTGGAGAATGTAATGCAAATTCTGCTAAAAGAGCAGGGGGAGCTCCCCTGTCCAGGTTTTTATTACTGTCATCAAATTTGATGGTTTTTAATTGTTCTTTTAGTATAACTAGTCTTTCAAACTCTAAATAATTTTTTGGTTTGGTAAGACAAAGTTGAACAACCCTCTCCTGTAATGACATTCTTACATTTGGTTTTATTTTCACAGGATATTTTTGTGAGCCTCTCACAAGTGGATGGGATGTACTTTGTCTGCAATATTGATGACTTTAAATTTCTGGCAGATATGATTCAGCACATTCCACTCAATCTGCGATCACGATACGTCTTCTGCACTGCACCCTTGAACAGAAAAGAGCCTTTTGTGTGTACCACTTTGTTGAAGGTCAGCTATTTTTTTCCCTCCAAAAATGTGGTGTTTATATTGGACCAAGAGGGTTTTGGTGCACTGGGACTGTATCTAGCTGCTGTATTTGTTGTGGGCTTTGCTGTCAGATCATTTGAGAGCATTCTTAAAGTTCTCACAGGTAGCATAAGAGATATAAAATAGCCAGACATGTATTGAATTCTTGACTATTTTTATTGACCAAAGCTTTTAACCTCTGAAAAATGGTTCTCATGATGTAAGTTAAAGTTGGGATAGCTTTTCTGCTGTTTGCCTCTGAAAATCCTACTGCTTGTACTTGTCTGTCAGCTCTGAACTGGGAGGGATGAGAGTTGTCTTCCCATGTCAGTTGTGCACTGTTGAGCTTTGCACTACCATGTTCCTAAAAGCAGTCATTAAAAACCAAGTTACTGCTCCTTCAAGTGTTAGCTTGCTAACAGAAAGAATGTGGGATTAAGGGTGATTGCTGATGTAGTACAGTTACACAGAATTTAAACCTCAGGAAGCACAGAGCTGTAAGTTGCTCTCAGAATTATGTCACTTTACTTTTCAGGCCTGGATGAATTGGTTTTTGCTGTGCCCCTGGAGTGATTATTTTGAGGAATTTGTAGTCAGCTGTTTTTTCAGTTTTGCAGGTTTAATAATAATGTCACTTGGGACTGTTACTTTGTTAGACAGTATTGCCATTGTTCCCTTTTTAAAGATTGCATTAAACTTTTAAAATGAAATAGTATAAAAATGAAACTGATGTGGTGCCCTCATGTCACAATTATTAGAACCATGCTTTACAAAAATGCCTAATAATCTTTAAAAAAATGAGTAAATGATTAAAGAGTTGAAAAAAGTGCTTCATTAAGAAAATGCTGAGCTTTTGGATTCCAAGTAGTGAAGGTGTAGAGGGGCATAATGTTGTGAAAGCTTGTGTGAATTTAAGCCCCATTCCTTGGCCAAGAAAACCCACTTCAGTATCAGCCAGATAGGAAGCACTAATTCCAAGTCATGAGTACTCTTGAAAATTTTAGATTTAAATCTTACTTGACTTGTTTTTCTGTTAGTTGAAGAGCAGAGGTGTCTGGGTTTCAGAAGAGTGGATTTCTAGTGCAGATTAATCTGTTTGGTTTGTGGGTAGTGTATATCCTAAACCAGGGAATACATTTAATATTCTAAACTGTGGCAACCCTGAAACAAGATAATTAACCAAATAGGAGGAGGGGGAGGATTAAAAAAGACACAAAGTCCATCTGCTTTGCTGGATGCAATCAAATGCCTTCAGTGTTAGCTTTTCTGGATAGCTCTGTGCTTTTGTTGCTTAACTCTGTGCATGGCCCGTGGACAAATTGTGTTAATGAGGCTCTGGAAAGGAGAGGTGACTCCTGTGTTGAGTAATTAAGTAAAAGAATGTGTGGCATTTGGGTTGTGTAAAACAAAGCAGGTGTTTTATGGAGTATTCTATGTATACAGACTCTGGGGAATTTAACTCTTTGGGGATTTGTTCTTTCCTGACTGAGGACTTGACTGAGTCTGTTTGTTTTTCAGTTTGCACGACAGTTCAGCAGAAATGAGCCTCTGACGTTTGACTGGCTCTGCCGGCACACCAAGTGGCCCTTAGCTGCTCCAAAAAACATCAAGGAACTTGTACACCTTGAAGCTGTGCATGATGTTTTTGACCTCTATCTGTGGTTAAGGTACTGTCTTTGTGCTTGAAGACTGTTTGTTTTTTCCTGTTATTTATGACTTGCAGTCCTAGAAGTGCAGTGTCTTCAAGCCCATGTGTAGGTGGTGCAGGATGGGCTCCTTTGGCCTTTTAGAGGATCTTGACAAATGCAGTGTTGAGGGATTGAGTTCTGCACACAGCACTTTGTGACTGACAGAAGGAGAGACGTAGAAACAAGGACTGGAGCAGCTGAAATGCAAACTAAAATATGTATTCCCACGCAACATGTAATGAATATTCTTTTAACTTACTACATATGCCATTTTTGTGCCAGTGAGAAGGTTTAATGGTGTGCTCTTCTGCCTCTCTTCAGTTACCGCTTCATGGATATGTTCCCTGACGCTGCCCTTGTAAGGGATATCCAGAAGAAACTCGACGACATTATCCAAATTGGTGTCTGCAACATCACAAAGCTGATCCGAGCTTCCCAGTCTGCAGCTGCTCCTGGCACAGCTGAGGTCGTGTCAGAGGACTTTCCCCTCTCAGGGACTCAGAGGGACGCCAGGCTGGGGTCCGAGCGTCACGGTGCAGCCTCCACAGAGGCACTGTCCATCGCCGTGGAGGCTGCAGGGCTGAGAAGAGCCAAGAGCTCGAGGCCCTCTCGGCTCGGCGGCAGGCAGGAGGATGTGAAAAGCTATGGACGTGGATCTCTTGCCAACAGACTGCTGCGGGAGGGACTTCTGACACAGGAAATGCTGAGGCAGCTGGAGAGTGAGTGGCAGGATCAGCACAGGAATGGTAGATATGGCTTTGGTTCAAAAAGAGATGATCAGCATAGTTCAAAGGAAACGAGAAAAAAGAGAAAATAGAGCTATGCCCTAATTCTGTTTAGTTTTTATTCATAAAATAAAATACTATTTTAATAACTTCTTTGGCATTTCATGTTTACACTGCTGCAGCTCCTTGATGCTTTTCCTTCTCCTGTGACCAGTAATGTGAAGCACTCAGAGAACTGGACTCTTAAAAGCTCAGAGGCCATAAGTTTGTTTTAACCACTTAGCTGTACACTCTTTCAATCATGGTGTTCAGCATCAGTGTATGATCTACTGCTATGTGAAATTTTGAACTTGGTGTCTTCTTGCAAGATATCCTCTCATCATCAATAAATGTAAGAAATTTACTAGTAATGAATTAGCTACTCATTCCACCCCTTCTCAAAGGGCAGAGTTTAACAGACCACAAACAAGTGATGAACAGCCTGGAGCAAAATTGGCTTAGGATGGGGATAGGAGTCATGTGCCTCTAACCATTGTGTCCTGTGAAAATGTATAAGGAGGTTAAAAGCATTTGTGGTAATATGTCGAGTGTGATGGAATTCTGGCCACAAGAATTTTGGAGTGAATTTCATTTCTGTAATCTGAGGGGTAAGTGTGATGCTGTGTGATTTGGTTTTCATGTGAGCAGCTTTAAGGTGTGCTTTTGAGCTCCCAGTATGGATGCTGGAGAGTGGAAAGAATCAGATGCTGAAACAGCTGGGTATTTACAGAAATGGCTTTCAGCACTTGTTCCTGTTGCTGGGCTGCCTGAGGAGAATAATGCTACACTGGCCATATATCTGGGGTTGGCTGTGTACAAGTGCACAGGTCCTGCTTGTGTCAGTGTTGACATTGACAGATCCTTTAAGATCCAGGCTGAGTTTCATTGTTAAATACCTGACTTTCTGAAGTGATCAAATGTGTTTTTCTGCAGGCTGAAAGTCTGCTCTGAATCCCCTTTCCTTTCTCCTGGTATCAGTCCTTTATGCTGCTGTTCAGAAAGAAATCTGCAGCAGTTTGAAAAATGTTTTTACATCTGTTTTCAGTGTAGTTCATGTGCTCTTTCCCTCCATTGTTTACTAAAAAGCAAGCAGTGCGTAAATGTTCATAGCCCACATGATCTAGCTGCTTTCAGTACAGTACTGGTGGGAAGAGAAAGTTTTAGGTCCTTCCCCTGCAAAAACACATCTTTTTTTCCTTCCCCAAGAAAAACCAAGCAGCTCTGTGTGTGTGGCAGTGGCCGTGTGAGTGTTGTGGATTTTCTGCTCTGCAGATGAGTAGTTCAGCTTTGCTTTCCCAGAGTCCTGCTGAACAGCAGCACCACTTGCACAGAGTGCCAGCCTGCATTAACCCTTACAAATGTGTTGTATTTGCTGCTGTCACACAGCTTGTGTGATGTGGGTTGTGTGGTGGAGTGGTATCAGTTGGCTCCTTGCTCCTTGGCTCTCCCTGGAAGGGAAGCAGCAGCTCCTCAAGCCTGAGGCACGCTTTGCCCACGTGTGTTGTCCTACTTACCCCTGGGACTGCACTTTCCCAGGGTGGATGTGCAAAGCACTGTTTGAAACCACCTTGATTGTCCACCATGGACAACTCTCTCTGCCCAATGTGTGTGATGTTGGCTTGTGGGAGACCCACACTGATACTGTGCTTTGATTCTGTTAGGCTGAATTTGTCCTTTAATCATGCAGTAAGCTGAGTGCTAGTGTATATTTTTGATCAAGGAAAGAGTGTCTAGGACTTGAGGGTGTAAGCCAGCCTTGTGTTTCAGCACCAAGCATTGCAATAAAGAAGCTAAATGACTATAAGCATTCTTTTTTGTATTTTGCTGAGATTAGCACTTTGCTTAACTCGCTGCTTGTTTCCATAGTGACTCCATAGTAACTGTTTCAGAAGCTCTGAAGTTTATTCAGGCATTTCCAGGCTGACTTTATGAAAGTTTTCTTTTCTTCTGAGCTAATGGTGTGGCTGTCATTGACTCCTATTAGAATGGCTGCCAGATTGGTCCCATGTGGTACAATCTGGACTGCTGTGGTGCAGTTACCCCAACTACCAATTTTTAACCTGCCTTGTGGGGCTTTGCTTAAGCTTTATTTTTAAGCAACAGCAACACTGTTCTCTTGATCTGGGAATCATGTTTGCAAAACTATTTCAGGTGTTCAGATTTCCAGAGTAATTTCAGGCATCAAAATCAGAGATGTTTGGAAGTTTATTCATTAATTGTTTATTTGCTGTCCTTCAAATGTAGGATGCTGATTGTAACAGCACTGCTTGGTAAAATCCTTCTGTCTTTTAAGCCCAGTATGCTCTGTTGTGTCTGTGCTGTTTCCATCTCTATTCTGATTTTTCCTGTCAGTCCCCTCAGGTGTTCTGCCATACTTTGTGTCCTGATCTTGCACTAGGAGTGACATATGCAGGAAGAATGAATATGGGGACCCCTTTCTCTCCTGAGCTTTGATGAACTTATAGGAATATAACGGATGATGAACCTGCTGCTACTGCAGGGAAGGGGGAATGTGTTCTAGGGGTTGGTTTTGGAATAAAAAACTATAACAAAGAAGGATTTCCCCTGATGGCTCTCTAGTAGCCTTGTCCACTGTCTCCTTGTTAACCTGGATACCAAATTTAGCAGCCAGCATTGCTGCTGCCTTTGATTCCTCACCAAAGACAGATGAGTTTATCTCACAATAAAATGCTTATTGATACAGTACCTCTTTCTAAGGTAACAAGGGCATGTTTAGCTGATGTACTCAAGACATTTTTGTGACTTTTCCCATTGGAGCTATGAGCTCCTTTTCTCTGCAGGCCTTTGACTGCAAGGCTGTGGAATGCAGATGAATACCTGACTCTTCAGGATTCTCCATGGGGTTTGGAGGCAGAACTGCAGGAGAAGAAAGTACAGAGTGAGGCGTTACAGTTTTAAAGTCTTGTTGGCCCTTGCAAAGCAGGGAAGGAAGGTTTGAGAATAACTTCTATTGGTGCAGGTCTAACAAAAGAGAAAAAAACCATCACCTCAAGCTTCCAAGCTGCATGCAGTTGGGCCTGGGCTGGTTCCCCTGTCCTGGCCAGATGTGTACAAAATGGCTCTAACACTTTTGGGGCTTGGGCCCTGGTACATTGAGCTGCTGTCTGTGTGGGAATGAGGTCATGTCTTGTGTTCTCTTGCACAGCAGGCTGCCGGAAGCTGGGATGCACCAAGGGTGAGTGAACAGGTTACACACTGATTCTGACATGTCAGGTATTTCACAGAGCCTGCTGCCAGTTTAGGAACATTCAGATCTTTGAGACCCTTTTCCAGTGGCGTCCGTCAGAGACAGAAAGGAGAGAATGAAAAATAAATCTGCTGTATTACAGACACAATGAGCTCTGGATCAAAGGGGGATGGAGCTTGAAAGGTGATGTTTTCAATTTTGCTGGCCAGAGGGGTTGTGACTCGGATGGCATGGGTAAACAATGAGGAGAGAGACAGTCCCTTTGGGAGTCAGTGTCTGACTTAACGAGCCAGCAGTTATTAAAAGATGAATAGAGGAGAAGTGAACCGTGCTTTCTGGCTGGTAGTGAGGCTTATTTTCTTCTTTCTTTTCTCTCTTTCTCTCAAAGATCAAAGGCCTAATTTTAGAACAAGCCCTATTTATGGACTGCTCAGCCACTCTGTCTGCTTTACTCTTGTTCTAGAGTAATGGAAAATAAATAGAGCTGGCAGGATCTATGAGTGTCCAGAGCTCATCTCTGATGCAAGGCAGGACGAGAAAAAAATAAAAAAAAACCTATCCTAGCAGAGGTTCTGTATGATTTGTCTCTGCAGAGGGGGTTCCCCTCTCTTTTCTCGTGATCAGAAGCTGAAACAAATGTGACCTGTGACTGCTCCTGATGTTCAGCAGAGCTAACTCCTCCTGATCCCTGCCTCCTTGATGTGCCATAGCTGACAGGACTGGGCAGTCCTCTTGCCAAGGCTGGTGCTGAGTGGAGCTGAGTGTTTGTGTGCCTCTGGATTATCCTCCTGTAGATACAGCCCACCATGATCAGTTGTGTTTTTTTTCTTTTTACAATAGCATGAGATGGTTGGGTCCACTCTAGGCTATGAACTGATGTAGCCAGACATCCTTTCTACTGACTGATGCCTCTGCCCTTCTCTGGATCTCTAGACAATTCCTACCACTCAGTAGTTCTTTGTGTTTCCTCACATTACTTGTCACTCTCCTCCCCCTTTCCTCTTCTCCCCGTTTTTTTTCTAATCTAGCAAAATAATTTTAATTGTAACCTTGTTCTGCAGAATTTAGGGTGACAGTTGTCTGCAGTAACTGTGAACAGTAACTGGGGGGAAACACATGGTGTGTAGGTGTAGTTTGAGAGTGAGCCTCTAATTACCCCATGAGAATGCCTTTTTTTTTCTTCCTCTCCTTTGTGTCAGCATTACACTGAGTTTTCTTGGGATGATGTTTCCACAGTCCATATCACTTTATACAGTGACAAAATCTTGGAACCACCTGTGTATTCAGAATGAATTTGAGAGTGATGGTTAAAGGCTGTGTCAAAATCTGATGGTGTAAGGAAGCTGTTCTTGCTGTTGGTGCTCTGTGCTGCCAGTAAAAGGCATCCTTCTGGAGGGGCTGTCTGATACCCACACTGCTGCCTGCCAGGTAAATCTGTCCTCTCCCCTGGTTTTGCAGTACTGAGGATCTTCACTGCTCTGGAGCTTTGGGAGAAAGGAGAAGAATCAGTCCAAAACCTCTCTGCTGGGAATTGCACAAGAGGCATTCCAGCTGGGGGCAGGGGTCTGTGTGTCTGCTCTTTGCACAGCTGAAGCTTAATTGGTCCAAAGCTGCAGATAAGGGTGCACTGTGCAGAGTGGAGTGAAGTTAATTCATGCAGAAGAGCTTGTCTCACGAGTGGGAGTGCTGAGCAGGGGGAAGAAGTCTCCTAAAGCCGCTCAGCTTTGCAGATTGCCGGCAGCACAGGCAGTGGTGGGAGCCTGTCAGCCCCTGGAATGAAGCGGGGCAGGCTGCGTAGCAACTGCTTGGAGAAGTGGTAACAATTCCCAAGTGGGGCAGTAACAAAATCGATTTTTCTCCCCTTCAGCTTGGCAGCTCTCCAGGTGCCTGCTCTGGCACAATGAAGTGTGTGGCTGGGGAGGGAGGGACTTTGGGTTGATGTGGGGGGGGGCTTGATACAAAGAGGCAGAAGTTTAATCACTGACCCGATCACACTGCATGGATTTATTTCTGGACTCAATTTCCCAGGAACTCTGCTATTCCACACGGGGGAAAATGCCTCTGCTGAAGTTTCTCTAGCTCCAGTTTCGTGAATAAAGATCTGTCGCTTTGGAGTTATTCACAGCAGCTCTATCACTACTGACTCATCCACCTGCTTCAAGAAAATGTTTGCTGTCCACTTGCTAGCTTTCCATTTCACAAAGCTAAAAGAGGATCAAATAAAAAAGGTAAGTTGCAGCGTTAGCTGGTTGCTATTTTAAGAACTGTGTTACCCAGATACAGAGGGGTCTGCAGTGTGTAATGCAGACCATGTAATGGCATTATCCACTAAAACCATTCAGCCAAATGGGGTAGGAGCTATTTAGACCTTAAGCCACCTGGCAAGTGTGAAAATAGGTCTGGTTAGTGATTTTCTCTGCACAAGTTATAAGTGGTCTCCCAGTAACAGAGCAAATTCTCTCCAGTAAGGGAAAGTGCTTAAGCTTTATCTGGCATGGTGTGGAAGAGCCCAGAGGACAGAATGATGACTCTTGCAGAGCCACCTTGCAAGTGTATTGTGAATGATGGGATTTCTCAAGCTGAGCAGGAATCAGGAATCAGTCACGTAGCAGGGATAAGGAAAACCCCTGTGATCTTTGGTCTGAGTCTGCTGAGATTCAGGAGAGATTTCAACTGGTGTTGGGGTTCATGTGCCTCTGCTCTGGTTATCCAAAACTGGCTAATCACTGATGTTTATAGGTGTGACCTTTAATTACAGTTGGAAAAGATCAAGATGGCTCAGATGTGGAGCTGTCTGTGGATGCATGGTGGGAGATCCAAGGTCCTGGTACATGGATCCACTTCCATCACTGAGCTCATCAGCAAAGTGAGCAACTCCAGGTTCTCTGTCTGTGCCCAAAACATGGAGTGGCTTGTTCCAAGGAGGACTTCTTCCATTAATTCTGTTTTGGAGAGAGGCATTCTGAGAGAGGGGCTGGTAGCTCAACAATCAGCTGTCCCTGACTCAGTCATAGCCCTTTTATCCCTAGGATTTAATGTGATCAGAAAAAGGCCTTGCTGCCCCTCCCCTCTGTGAGGAGCTGATCTCTTATCTAGACAGAACTATTTCTTCATTATTTTCACTAAGAAAGAGAAAGACCTTGTGGAGCAGTGCTTGGGTGTACGGGACTCTGCAGAGAAACATTGAGCTTGCAGCTGAGTGAGGACAGTGGAGACAAGGGAGCAGAGGAATTCTGGCAAACCCATTAAAAAAATCAAAGTCTTTCTGCAAGGTGCAGACTAGCCCTTCCTGAAGGCAAGAAACCACATGCTCCTCAGACTTCTCTTATAGCTAGCCTAGGGTAGGCTGTACAGAACAGAGCTGATTCCTCCCTTATCAGAAAGAAGGGATGTCTTCCCACCTCTCCCTCCCCAGGCTTATTTACTCTGTGGTGTCAAAACCAAGAGCCTGCCTGCCATGAAAACAGTTCTGTTTCCATAAATGAGACAAGGCACTGTTCCTGTGCCACGGGAGGGGGACAACCAGCTTGGTTTAGCACAGCCTGGCCATTCCTGTGTTCACAAGTAAATGGTTATGAGAGCAGGGCCTTGCTCAGGTTGTAAACCAGGCTGGAGAGCCAGCAGGATTCCCTGGGCTCTGCCTTATCTAGTTCCTGGGAGAGGACTGTCTGCTCCTCTGGTTGCAGGTAAACAGGGTGGGAATGCAGTGTCTGTGGGCTGCAGGGAGCTAGTCTGTGTTCTCTGCAAACAGACATGGCCATTTTTATTACTCTTGAGAGTTTTTCCCCACAGGCTTTCTGTCACAAGGCTGTTTGGGTCTGTGTCAGAGTGAATGAGTGCTGCATGTCTCCAGTCACTGTATTTTCTCCAAATAATCAGTATGGGTGCATAGGCTAAGATGATGGATCCTACACAGTGGTGAGGCCTCCAAAAACCCTTGGTGGAAATCAAATACTTGCACAAACAAGGGCTACAAAGACAAATCTGAATAATGACCTTTTCAAGGCACAGCTGAATCCAAAGGCAGCTGCTGCTCTGGGACAATTGTCAGTTGTAGTTTAATACTTTCTCCTCTGTGTGTGTGTTAAGTGCTGGAGTGACTTTTAGGATCCTGGCTCTTTCAGGTGGTTCATTGCTGACCATCAGTTTAAAATGGGACTGTGAATAGGTAATTAGTTTGTACCTCATTAAAATAGGCGGCCAGTCCAAACTGTGGCAGAGACCAACTTATCTACAACATGCATTGCCCTTTGCTTAAACAATCCAGCCCTTTAAATCCTGCCATATTGCTGGTGGGACTTGTTTGTGTCCTTCAGACCCTCCAGACCTCCCTAAATGGGACTGCAAACACCAATGACCCTCCAGTGGACACCCAGCTATTTGGAGCACACAATTATTATGCCTGCATCATGTTCATGCAGCACCAAAGTCTGGCTCCCCAGTGGAAAAGCTTCTGGATGTTGACAGAACATGTTTTTTCCTGTGTTAACCCTTTGTTGTACCCAGTTGTGTAGTTTCTAGGCCACACTGCTTAAAGCCCTGCAGGTATGTGTCAGTCCCAGCAGCATGTGGTCCTTTACGAAAAAACCTTTCACTTTGCCCTGATGAAGCTGTTCATAAACACTGATTAGCTCCTCTGCCAGTTTATCTGAATGAGCTGCTTCATAGATACTTTTGAATTCTTTTATATTCAACTGGCTTCTATTTTGATGTATTCTGTGAGTTACAGACCTTTAACAAAGGCTATTGATTGCACCCAAAAATGTGTTTTAGATGTAATCCTAGAATCACAAGAGAATGGGGAGCAGAGCTGGAGTGAGAAAAAGGCTGAGTTCCAGCCTGGCATGCCAACAAAGTTAATTGTCTGTGGAGTGAAGCAGTAGCTGAATAGATGTTTTTGGGTTGTGGCTGACACGCTTGGGTACTGATGGCATTTTCTGGACCTGCCTCAGAGAGGTCAAATTCTCACCAGATTGACGTACTTTGCAGTTCTAGTTCATTACATCTCTAGCAGGAGGGGATGGTGTGAAAACAGCTTGTCAGGGTCTCAAGCAAATCTCATGGGCTTACATAGATTGTCAAGTTACTGAGCCATCAGAGAAGATGGCCAACTTTTGGGCAGTAATTCACCAAGGCTGCATTAAACATTTCCAAAACAAAGTTTTTTTTAGAAGAGTGAATGTCCTGATGATGACCTGGAGCTTGCTTGCACTGACGGTCACGAGAACTTCGGTGCTGAGGACGAAAATGAAGCTGACCCCCAGCCCAAGAAGTCTGTAGTGCCACCCTCCTCTTTGCAGGTGGACAGGTACCTGTGCCAGCTGCGCCTCTCTGATGATGTCCTGCTGGATGTGACAGCTCGCTTCCAGGCCGAGATGGTGAAAGGGCTGGGCAGGGACACCAACCCCACAGCAGCAGTGAGGATGCTGCCCTCGTTCGTGCGCTCGCTGCCCGATGGCTCAGGTGGGTCCCTGCTCTGCACTGCAAGGTGAGCTGCTGCCAGCAGCCCAGGACAGCACAGCAGAGGCACGGGCAGCCAGGGGCTCTGGTTACTCATGGAGAAAGCACCTGTGTACACTGAGCCTCAGGCAGTGCTGGCAGAGTGGTTTTTCCTTTCCACCAGGTGAATTTTGGCCTAGAGCTGCTTGTTTGAGGAAAGGACCCAGAAAGTGCTCGGGAGCAGCTTCTCCCATCTGCTCCTAGTGCAGGCCCTGCTGTGGGAGCTGTGCTGGACATGGCAAGGGCAGCCTCTACAGCTCAGAGCCTGCAGTGCAGTCTGCTGTGGGACGGGTGGCCTGGCCTTGGAGCTGCAGGGAGGGCAGGATGCTGCAGGGGAGTGACAGCAGCACGGCATCCTCAGAGCTGGCATCCCCAAATTCTGCACTGCTTTTGCTAATTCCCCAAAATGTGATCCCTTCTGCCCTTCCTTGCCTTCTCCAGTGTGTGGGGTCTACCAGGAAACTGCTCTGCTTCTTCAGCTGAGACTTGAACAAAGTGCAGTAGTGGGATGATGTGACATGAGATAGAAACTAAAAGCTCATCTTGTTTGGAGAAGTGTGCACATCCAAAATAAAACTCCTCAGCTGGCTCCTGGCAGTGCACCCTGACAGAAAATGACATTTTTTCCCAGGTTTAACTAAATTAATTTGTGCAGGATTCTGTGTGTCACCTAGATCAGGACTTGGTCTAAACTAGCTGTACGGAAAACTGAAATGTTAGTTTTGTACCTTTCCATGTGACTTTATTCCCTCTGATGGTAATTTCCCTGCAATTAAATGAGGAATAACAGCTTTAATGGCATAAAGAAGGTTTTTGAAGGCAAGTTCCTTGAAATGAGGCATGTCTGAGAGAAATTATACACAAGCTGACTGGATGGAAGGGGGCACTCTTCCTTTGCTGCTAGCTTTGTCAGAGAGAAAGAAGTACTTTTTTAACCCTTGCAGTCTCGGTGTCAGTCACTGGTGCTGAGGTCTCACAGGTCTCTGATGCTGTTCTGGAACAGCAGGGAGCCCCTGAGGCCAGGACACCTGGAAATTGCATGTAGTGTCATCGGTGTTGCAAGAGCCAATGTCTCCCAAGGCCAAGGCTGGATGTTGCTCCCCTGGCCTGTGTGGCCTTTCCTGTGTGCCAAGCACATGCTGCAGCATCAAGCTGGGCTATATCTTATTGACACACTGCCTACTCCAAGTATCACATTGATTCTTCTGGTTTTGCCCTCTAGAAAAATCCTTGTTGGTTATTTTGCTTCCAGACTGGTTAAAAGTTCCTGCAGGTTTAAACAGCTCAAACCTATATGGTTATTCCCTCATTATTTATTTATATTAACTTATTTTTTATTATTATTACTAACTTTGAGATTTTTTTGGTGTCCTCAGTGTTGCTGACTGAAATGACTCATATAGAGCATCTTTAGTTCTTCATAGTTTAGGGATTAACAGTCTGACTTATGTCACAGTTTACTGAATAACCCACTCTGCCTCCTCACCTTTGATAGCTGACCATGGTATTACAGGTAGAATTTCCTGCTTCCTTCCCTTTCAGGACCAGATTTAATCATGTTTGGACTGTGGAACAAAGATCGTGCAAGGCTAGGCACATACCACTGTGTTTTCCTTTTGGGAAGGGCATTTTCCTGTGTGAGGGATAAACACATTTTATTGTAGCAGTGAGGCCAAACTGTCCTTCCATCGAGGTTTGCTACAGGAGATGGGTGTGTCTGGGCAAGTCTGTGAAACAAAATGGTACTTTCACAGAAACACCAAAAGCCATTTGAAAAGGATTGTGTTCATTGGCTTTGGGTGGCAAATTAGCTTGGCCTCACTTGGAATTTGACTTCTGCACTAGAGCTGAGTCTTAACATATGTCTGTAAATCCTGCATCCTCTACTGGCAATGATCTCACATTCTGCTCGTGGCACATTTCAGGTGATGGTTTTGCAGCCCCTATGTGCTCTGGTTGGTTTGCAGGTGATTTGGGCCTTTCTTGCTGAAAAGCTCATCCTTCTGCAGCTTGAAAATATGCTGCTGTGGAAGGAGCAGGGTGAACAAACCCAAACTGGCAAAAAAAAATTGAATTAGCTATTGCATAGCAGGCTGAAAGGAGAAACCTGGTAGCCTTGCTGAGGGTTTCCAGCTCTCAGTGTTTCTGATGCTCCCAGGCCCATAGGATAAGGATCTGCCCTGGTGGGGCAGGAGAGGCTCTGGCTGTGGAGAGGGAGGGCCCTGGGCTGTGGCCATCAGCATGGCCCCTTCTTGAGCCTTTGCTTTTTTTTTTTTTTTTTTTTTTTTGTTAGGGTCAGGATTAAATGTGAGATGGTATTTCTTGTTCAGATTCAGATGTCTATTCTTATTTGTTACAGTTTTATAAACTGTGAGTTCTACAGCACTTCACTCTAATAAACTAAAAAATCAAGACTGTCTCTCTCTTTACAAGGCTTTTTAAGGATAAACTGTCTAATTAAGAAATTATGCTAAATTTAATTTTACTTTTAACTTAATAACTAACTATCTGTGACCCTCGATGTGGAATTTTTTATCTAATTACATAATACTACTTAAACTTGTGAAGAAGAAGGACTAGCTTCCGTTTTAAAACTTATATATTTTTTTAAAATATATTCTATCTTGTTTTGTATATCTTACTATATTCTAAAACTTTAAACTTTAAGTTTTCTAGTATGTGATATTACACACTCCTGTTCAAACTACACATCTGTGATTTCAGTGCTATTATTTAATTTTGGAAGTCTTCTCTACAGCCTCAGGTTAAATGTAGTGTTCTTTTGGGGGTCAGTGCTGGTCACAAATTCTCAGTCAGCAGGGTTCCAGCAGCACCTGAGCCACGCTTCCTGGCCATCCCCAGTGATGGTTCCCCTCCTGTTGCAGAGGAGGGCGACTTCCTTGCTGTGGAGCTGGGTGGCTCCCAGTTCCGTGCCCACCGGGTGAAGGTGTGTGATGGTGGGAAGCAGAGCAGCCAGCTGGAGAGCAAGTTCTACCCCACGCCCAAGGAGGTCACCCAGGGGAACGCAGCCGAGGTAGGGCACTGCTGCTGCTGCACTGCTGCTGCTGCTGCGCTGCTGCTGCGCTGCTGCTGCAGCACTGCTGCTGCTGCATCACCTGCCTGCAGGACGCTGTCCAGCTCTCCTCTCTTTTCTGTGCAGCTCTTTGATTACATTGCTGACTGCCTGTCAGACTTCATGGAGACCAAAAACCTGAAGCAGAAGAAGTTACCTCTTGGCTTTACATTTTCTTTTCCATGCAAACAGACCAAACTGGATGAGGTAAGATGCATAAGAACACTGTTGTCAAGCTGAGCTCCTTGCAGAATCTGGAGAAGCTGTTGAATGCAGGTGCTACCTGTGGCTTTTAAGTGGGGTCATGTTTACACAGCTCTCAGAAGAAGCCATGGATGACTTTTAGTATTTAACTAGACTTGACTATACTTCAATGATTCATTTCTCATCTCAAGACAGCATCATCTTTAAGCAAAAGCTATTCTACTGCTCATCAGTACACAATTCCACAGCAAACATGTGCCCCTGTATTAACACTATTAGAAAGAGATGTGCACTTCTGTGTCTTGAAACATTTTTCTTTTTTTACTCACTCTCAGGTTTGGGGTTTTTTTTTACAGTTGATTCTGAATAGGAAGTACCTGTAGCTGAGCTGCTTGAGACACCTCTTGGGGAAACGAAGGGCTGGTTGCAATTACTTTGTGTTCTCTCATTCTAGCCTCCCTTATTTCTAGGAGTCTGTGCTTTGGGCTCCAGTCCTGCAAATGCTTTTTGCTTAATGCTATTAGACTGTGATCAACATGGGAAAGCCACATGTGCTTTAAATGAAGGACAGGGAGACACATTTACAGAATTGGGACTTTATGACTGTGCCTTTTTGGTTGTGTTGGTACTGACAGGCACCCCAAGGTAAGATGTGACTTACAGGTTGGTACTGACAGGCACCCCGAGGTAAGATGTTCTACTCTGACTTATTTTGGCTGAGTTTTAATAATGGGCTTCTTCACACCCATCAGCCTTGACTGGCTTTGTGATTTGTGTGCTTTTGGGTCACTGCACTATTGCTTTTCAGGGGGTTCTCCTTGCGTGGACAAAACACTTCAGGGTCCGAGGAGTGCAGGACACAGACGTGGTCAGCTCTCTGCACAGGGCCCTCCAGAAACACCAGGCAAGTCTGGGACCTGCAGGAGCTGAGCCAGAGAATGTCCTCCTGGGAAATCATCTCTTGGTGTGTGGGTGCTTTTGAGAGCTGTCAGCACAAAAATTCTCAAATTCTCAGTAACCAGGGTTCCAGCAGCACCTGCATCCTGCAGGGATGGGCAGTTGCAAGTGCTCAGCCTGCCTGCACATCTGGTGGATCTGAATCTCCCTCACAGCTGCAATTCAGACTGCCCTGGTAACACAAGGGTGACCAGCTGTATCAGCTGCAGGCTGGTAGCCCAGGCTGTGTCAGCTCACCAGGATGGCCCCACCGTCTCAGCCCAGGGGAACCTCTTGTGAAACTGCTGGGTGAGATATAAAACACCCAATAATTTCACACTCTGTGTTTCACAGCCTGGCCTGTGGGATGAGGGTTGGTAGGGGGAAGCTCCCATCTCAAACTGGCACACCTAACTCCACCAGGGCTTGCCTGTCCCCCTCAGTCTGTAGGATGGAGCCACTGATGACAATTTTTAAGGCCAGTAATAAGACATTATTAAATCTGCCCTTGAACTAGCATACAGCCTTTGAATAACACTATGTTGTAATATTTTGGAAAGCCTTGCTTGGTGCTCTTGATAACACCAGCTAAGAAATACAAAGCACCTTTCCATATCTTGATGACTTCATAGCAAAGAGGAAACTGCACAGCCTCAATGGAATAACTTTCTACTGGAGTGTGGTATTGCTGCACAGCTGTAGCTGCATTTCTGTGTTTTCTGTCCCACTTGGTGGGACAGAATCATCTTCAGATGTTGTCCTTTCACACAGCCCCTAAGCACAGTATCACAACATTCACACCACTAATGTGTCACTTTTCTGGCAAATGAGGTGGGATTGGGGAAAAACAAATCCTTCAAGCAAAGAGGCTGGCAAAACACTTGAGAATTCAGAGATCTTTGTAACCTTTAGAGCTGTGTGAAGAGCGTTGTAAAGGGAAGTAATGTCTTTCAACCAAGGAGCTGTCCTGAATGAGGCCTTCTAGGTGCAACCCAGGGAGTGTCTGCATGCTGGTGCTTTATCACAGAGGAGGCTTTCTGAGCTTTTCTCCCTGTTAATCACCCATTTTTATGCTCTTAGGACATAGATGTTGATGTTTTGGCACTGGTCAATGACACGGTGGGAACCATGATGACTTGTGGATATGATGACCGGCGCTGTGAAGTTGGACTCATAATTGGTATTTTTTTTTCTGTTCACCATGAAGGGTTTTTTCCCTCTCATTTGTTGAATTACTACAAGTCTGAAGTAGGAGGGAGTTTCACAATATAGGAAAGAGCAGAAAGAAAATGGAAAAACAATGGTTGGATTTTCAAGCCTGGCTGCCTTCTGTAAAGCAGCTGTTTTTATGCTGATCACATTGCCATCGAATACCACAGTCCCCATTTTGTCTGGGCTCAGTTGTGACCAGCATACTAAACTTTTCTGCTGACTGTATAGAAAATTACTGTGTCTGTCCAGAGGAAGCTGAATTCCCCTCACGTCTGGTAGTTAGTACCAGCTATGCTTTCCACAGTTTCTCCATTTCATGCACTATGATGCCTTTTATTAGGCACACAGAAGTACATTTGAAAGAGAAAAAAAATGTTTTGAAACAAGCCAAACCTTAGAATAATTTCAGGTCTTTTTCATTCACTGTGAAATGATGATTTCATGCGTGCAGGTGGCCCATCCTGTGCCACAGGGTTATGGGTTTGTATTTTCTTCTAAAGGTAATACACTGACTTACTGCCAAACATGTGGGTTTAAAAAAAAGCACACATGGAACAAACATGGCTTATCCAATGCCCACAGGGACTGGCACCAACGCCTGCTACATGGAGGAGATGAGGCACATCAGCCTGGTGGAGGGGGATGAGGGCAGGATGTGCATCAACACGGAGTGGGGGGCCTTTGGAGACGACGGTGCTCTGGAGGACATCAGGACCGAGTTCGATCGGGAGCTGGACCTGGGATCTCTCAACCCTGGAAAACAATTGTGAGTGATTCCCTGAGTGACCTGCAGTCTGGATTCTCAGAGTACTTTTCCAGTGTTTGCCCCCTTGGAACAGGAATTGTCTTAAGTGGACCTGAGATGACTTGATGCTGGTTCTGTGTAATCCAGCTCTTTCTCTTCTGGAGAGAAGTGGGGGTACCAGTTGTTGGTTTCTCTGGGTCTGGAGTGAAGGCACTTGGGACAGTAGTTAATCTCCAGACTCAGGTGTTTATTATTTCTTATCAGTAAAATAATCTCCCTACTGTGAGTTCTAATGTACCTTTCATTAGAAGGTACAAAATGGCCAACAATCTCTTGGTACAAGGTCTTTTAAGACTAAACTATCCAGTTAAGAACTGACACCTGGATTATTTTCCCTTTTAGCCCAATAACTGATCCCAAAGAGCCCAATTACAAAATGCCACCCAAACCCATGAAGAAGAAGGAAGAAGAAGCATGAAGAAGAAACCCAGGACAGCACCCTGTGCCCTCCATCTTGCTTCCAGCCACAACTTACTAAAAATCCCAAAACCTAAATTTCTCACCAAGTGATACACCTACACTACTCTCTAGAATCTATTTCACACTTTTGTGGATTCTGGTCTATCTTGAAGTCTAGGAAACTTTCTCCATGAATGAGGGTCAAAGTCAGTGCTCCCCTGGGGGTCAGGGCACCCCAGAGCAGACAGAGAAATATTCCCAGTGCCCTGGGTTTCACAGGCGAGTCCCTTTCACAGCTCCCTGCTGCAGGCCAAGGGATTGCTGCTACAGCTGCCCATGTGTTGTTAAAACGAGGTGGTTGCCTTGCTGTGATACTGTGGAGGGCTAAAGAGAGGAGCTGGTGAACACCTGGAATCCTTCCTGTGCTCCATTCCAGGTTTGAGAAGATGATCAGCAGCCTGTATTTGGGGGAACTTGTGAGACTCATTCTCCTGAAAATGACAAAGGAAGGTCTGCTCTTCAACGGGAAAGTGTCAACTGCTCTGCTTACCAAGGGCAAGATTGAAATGAAACACGTGTCTGCAATGGAAAAGTAAGAACTTGTAGTACTCTCTTTGAGAGTAGCCACTCTCAAAGTTAGTCTTTCACTAGCACAGCAGTGATAATGAAAATGTAGGTTAGATCTGTGAGTGCTGGGAACAATCCTGAACCGTTCAGGAGAAAAGTTGATTTTTCTGTAAGTAGGAGTTGGTGTAAAATAGTTTTAGTAAAGTACCACAGTAGCAAGTGTGCTGGTAAACATCCCAGATGTAGGTTGTTTAAACAACTTCTCTGGACACCTGAGTGTGTGGGGTGACTGCTGCAGTTTTCATCTCTCTGATGTGGGAATACTGGGGCTGTGGAGATGTAGTACAGATTATAAATCAGCTAATGGATGACTGCATGAAAAACTGGGATTCTGGTGTTTTCAAGAGGGATCCTGGTCCTCACTGTCACTCCAGGAATTATTTTCTTTGTTGTATTGAGTAAAGCTGTGTATCTGTTCTTGTGATCTCCTTCTTTGGACTGTTTTATCCTGTTCTCTTCTTGACCAGCTGATTGATCTCACAAAATGCTGAACCCCAGAAAGTTCAGTATTTTAATTCTCTCCCCTGGGTACTTCTGAGAATGCTGTGGGAAACACATTACTGGTTTATGGGAGCCAATTATGATGCTGTCTGCTGGGCTGTGTCGTGGTCTCCTCTCATTTCTTTTTGAGCCAAGGTATTGATTTGTAAGTTTTTGCATTTGGTGATGTATTCTTTTGTTTTGGGGATAGATACAAGGATGGCCTGAGCAACACCAAGGAGATCCTTACAGAGCTGGACCTGTTTCCCTCTGAGGAGGACTGTGTTGCTGTTCAGCACGTCTGCACCATCGTTTCCTTCCGCTCGGCCAACCTGTGTGCTGCTGCCCTGGCAGCCATCCTGACCCGGCTCAGGGAGAACAAAAAGCTGCTGAGGATGCGCACCACTGTTGGCATTGATGGGGGACTCTACAAAACCCACCCCAAGTGAGCAACTAAACAGCATTTGGTAATGGCTAAGAGCCTCCATCTGCACGTGTGCATGGATTTTCAGAGAACTGCCGGTTTTGCTTCAGCTTTGGGGAGAGGTTGAACTGGCTTAGGTATTGCAAAGCTGTCCCAGGAGCTTTAGAATTTGGAGTGGGGTGGGAGCTGGGGGTGTTCAGCCTGGAAAAAAGACTCAGGGGTGGTTTTATCACTCTCTACAGCTCCCTGAAAGGTGGTTGTAGTCAGATGGGGTTGGTCTCTTTCTCCAGGCAGCACTGACAGAACCAGAGGACACAGTCTCAGGCTGCACCCAGGGAAATATAGGTTGGATATCAGGAAAAAGTATTTTACAGGAAGAGTGATAAAGTACTGGAATGGCCTGCCTGGGGATGTGGTGGAGTCACCATCCCTGGCTGTGTTTAAAACAGACTGGATGTGGCACTGGGTGCCAGGGTTTAGGTGAGGTGTTGGGGCTGGGTTGGACTCAATCTTTAAGGTCTCTTCCAACCTGGTCATTCTGTGATTCTGTGAAAAACATGGTGGAATCATGGTGTCAGAGGAAATGCAGTTGATTTCTCAAGTGACTCCTGGGCCCCCAGGCCACTTGCAGTTCACTGTGGGTTTTTTCTTTCCTTTTTTTCTCCCTCCTCTACTTCCCTGTTTTCCAATCTGTGCTTTCCCAAACCGGAAACCTCCTCCAACTATTCTCCAAACTGTTTGGAGGCCTGATTGCAGACGGAGACGAACCAAACCATGCCCCAGAGGCCTGTGAGAGCCTAAGAAAGGGCCTCTGTGTCCCGCCAGGTACGCCAAACGCCTGCACGAGGTGGTGAGGAGGCTGGTGCCCACGTGCGACGTGCGGTTCCTGCTGTCGCAGGGCGGCAGTGGCCGCGGCGCCGCCATGGCCACAGCGGTGGCACGCCGGCTGGCAGCCCAGCGCCGGCGCCTCGATGCCGCCCTCGCGCCCTTCCTGCTGCCCCCCGGCACCCTCCAGGAGCTCAGGGACACCATGAGGGCTGAGCTGGAGTGCGGGCTGAAGAGGGAGACGCAAGGCCAGGCCACGGTGAAGATGCTGCCCACGTACGTGTGCGGGACGCCGGATGGAACGGGTGAGGTCGGCTCCTGAGCGCCTGGAGGCGGCTCAGGAAAGGTGCTTCTCTGTTTTTTGGGGGGGGGCTAATTAATCTGGCACATGCCAGGGGAATTTATGTTGTCAAACTGGTGCTTCCTGCTGTGTTATCTGTTATCTTCAGCCCCACGCTAGCAGAGTTGATGGGATAAATGCCACAGGGAACGGAGTGCTATCATTGGCATGTCATTCTGGTACCAAAATGAAATACCTTTCTTCTCCTTCAGAGAAAGGAAAGTTCCTTGCCCTTGACCTTGGTGGCACAAATTTCAAGGTTCTGCTGGTCAAAATCAAAAGTGGGAAAAGAAGATCAGTGCAAATGTATAACAAAATCTTTGCCATTCCTTTGGAGATCATGCAAGGGACAGGAGAAGAGGTAATCTCAAATGAATGTTTAACTGGTCCAGCCAAGGCCCATTATATGGGATTACTTGTGATATTTCTATGCTGCTTCTTTCCTTCCAGCTCTTTGACCACATTGTCCAGTGCATAGCAGACTTTCTGGAGTATATGGGGATCAAAGGTGCTCGGCTTCCTCTGGGCTTCACCTTCTCCTTCCCCTGCAGGCAAGCCAGCATTGACAAGGTAAGAGCTGCAGCACAGAATGGTCAGCTCTGCCTCTGCTTGGTACATGACATCATTTTGGGCAAGGCTGACTTCTTGGTCTGGAGTATGTATTACTTTACTTTGCAAATCAGTTATGTTTCATGAGAAAGTTATCATCCTGTGTTATCCACCTGCCTATGGGAGGCAGAACTTCCACTTCTTGTCTCTGGTAAGTGGTGGACATGCACTTGTTTTTGTTCTATAAAGATTAAGCCCTCATAACAGCAAAATGAAGTGCATGTTTTCAATAACCCAGGAACCTCCTTATGCTGCCTTAACTCTTCAGTGGCAAGAGATAACAAATGGCTCCTCCTGCTTGCTCAGCTACAATCCCAGGTTGTTTTCCAAGCTGTGCTGCTCAGCACTGACTGTGTAACTTCTGCACCATGTTAGCTTTTTTTTGTTGAGTGTCAGTGGACAGACCTGAACTTACTTGCTCAGCTTGGAAGAGTTGGCTTTTTGTCAGATAAAAGATATTATCTCTTTTCAGATCTTAAGTAAGAAAATATTATTTTTATGGATCTCCAAGAGGGGCAGGGAATGTTGTGCTGCTTAGTTCTAGTCAAATATGTAAGATATTGGGGAAATGAGAGACTGCTATTTTATTGAATGTTTTTATGTCCTAGTGGGGTTCACAATAGTTTCTAAACCTGGAAGTTAATCTGCTCTGTCTCAGTTTTCAGCTCACTGTTGAGAATATAGCAATAGGACTTGGCCGTTTGTGGAAACATGAATTCATATGCCTTCTAAACCCACAGCTTAGCATTTAGGTCTTGACAAATGATTAGGAAGCAAATTCCACAGTATTGATGGCAAACTGAGACACATTTGTGTCCCATAATATGTTGCTCTGTGTGCTTGGTCTTCTACTGTTGCTAGAACTTGAGGGTGTTTCTTAATATCAGCTTTTTCTCCCAGTTATCTTCTTTTTTTTTTTTTTTTAAATAATTTGGACAGACAGTCCAGAGCCACTTAGGAATGTAAAGCTAATTACTTCATGTAACCTGGAAATCAACTTCTGTCAGGCCAGGTTGTTGTCTGAAAAGAAACAGATTATTGTTGCCTGGAGTTGTGGGATCATACCAAATGTCCTGCAGGAAACAACCCGAAAATAAACAGTAGATGTTCATTAATGTTTGATGATTTATGACAAAATAATTTTCCAAATGAGATTTAGAAGGCACTGAGTGCAGTGTCTTGACAAAAAGCTGAGTAAACTTGGAGCCACTACCACCAGCAGCTGAGTAATAAAGATGCACGAGCACAGCCTGCACTAGACACCCACAGTAACCTGTCCAGGGAAATATGTTATTTGGGGAAAAAAAAAACACTGGGGTGGGAGGCAAGAAAAAGCTGATGCTTGCAATGTACAGTCTGCTCTTTGTCTTCACTCATGACTTTCCTTCTCCTCTGTTTCAGGGAACACTTGTGGGATGGACAAAAGGATTCAAGGCAACAGACTGTGAGGGGGAAGATGTTGTTGATATGCTAAGAGAGGCCATCAGGAGGAGAAATGTGAGCTGGTTTTTCTGCTCATTTTGGTGTATTTAATGCACCCTCAGTCTGGCATTCCACTGCTGATCGTGACTTGTGTTTTAGGAGTTTGACTTGGACATTGTAGCAGTGGTGAATGACACTGTTGGGACCATGATGACTTGTGGCTATGAGGATCCAAACTGTGAGATTGGCCTCATTGCAGGTACAGTGATGGTCAAGTGGCCACTGTGAGAAGGAAGCACCTGTGCAGGGCTGGCCTTTGGCATCTGTAAACCAGCACCTTTTATTGGAATTTGATATATTGTATAATTTGATATATTGTATAATTTGATATATGGTGTTATATTAGTGGCTTGGGGTTCTTGGCAGATTTGTGTGGTGTTCAGCAGGAAACTTATCAACATCTGTAGCAGATAAGTTCCTGAACCTGTTGGACTCGTGATCAAATCTCTGATGGTGCCTAACAAGTGTTTGCAGGGTAAAGAATACAAGCAGAGCATGAATTCTTGTTTTGACAAGTTACTGTGTAGCCAGGTCATAGACCTTGGAACAAGCATGTTTTTAAAAATCTGAATGAATTCTTGCTGGGCTTTTTAGATGATTCCCCCAACAGGTTCCTACAGGTTTTGATCCAGAAATATGTCTAAGCATAGAATCATAGAATGGATTTGAAATTTGAGATGTGGCAAAGAGAACTTTAAGATGAGCACTGCAAACATCTTCCATAAGTTTCTGGTGCTGCTTCACTTTTCCAGCTGAAGTCTTGTCATTTCTTTCCTTCTAGGAACAGGCACCAATGTTTGCTACATGGAGGACATGAAAAACATAGAAATAGTGGAAGGGAATGAAGGAAAAATGTGCATTAATACAGAATGGGGAGCATTTGGTGACAATGGCTGCATTGACCACATCAGGACAAAATATGACAGAGAAGTAGATGAAGGCTCACTAAACCCAGGGAAACAGAGGTAAACGTGGTGGTCCTGATGCCAAGAGTCAGTCTTTGAGAGACACTGGCTGCTTTTTAAAATGTGCTTAATGAATGAATAATCAGAAAGGAAATTTTAATATTGCATTTCTTTTGTTGCTTGGTAAGTAACCTAGATATAAAAAAAAAAAAAAAAAAAAAAAAAAAAAAGAGAGAGAGAAAAAGACAGAGAGAGAAAAAGACGGACATTGTTACCACAGCACTGTTTTCATCTTGAAGCATTACCAAAGAGTGCAGCTTTTAAGATTTCCCTGCAAAGTCTAGGTCACGCTTTGTTCCTCCTATTAGGGTGATTTTTCAAAGGCAAAATACAACTTAAACTCGTTGGGTAAAGACGGTATTGATTAGATGTGACTCACTGGTGAGTGCATTTGGGGACAGGGAGGAGTTTCCCTTCAGTGTGGACTCTGGCTTTAACACTATATTCTGTTTAATATGGCAAGGATGTTTTTCTACTCCTGTTACCATTTGGCATAGGTAAATATATTTTAATTAATGATTGTACTTGAAGTCACTGCAACAGATTTTTGATGACTGAAAAATGGAGTTTCATGGCTATTGCTCTGCAAGCTTGGTCTGCTCTTTTTGAGTTCACAGGGCATGTACATACACTCATGCTAAACAGAGCAATCTCTTTAAATGAACATTTTTATTCCTCTTTTGACCCAACAGGTATGAAAAAATGACCAGTGGAATGTACCTGGGTGAAATAGTAAGGCAAATTTTGATTGACTTAACCAAACAAGGGCTGCTGTTCAGAGGACACGTTTCGGAATCACTCAGGAAAAGAGGCATATTTGAAACAAAATTCCTGTCTCAGATTGAGAGGTAAAGTCGTTCAGTTTATGTGGTTTAAATCCTTAAAGTCTTCTGGGACACCTAGAAAACAGTCTTTTGCAAGTGTGTGGAGTCCTTTCCTTCAAGAAGTGAATTAAGTCAGTTACAGTTTACAGTTTTCTTCTTTGTGCATCCTCCACCTCCAGAATAAAAGTTAAAAATAAGAAACTCGGGAAGTTACAGAATTATTGTTGTAATTATATGAATTATCACTTCCAGTCCACACAACTGGGTTATCTCAGATGCCTTAACCATCAAGCTAAGTGTTTCTAGTGGGACTTAAAATAGCACTTATTTAAGAAAACAAGAAGTCCATGATTCACAAATATGTGCATACCTATATATCTCTTCATGATTGCAATGGTCTCTAGGCTATTTGAAACCCTTTCTGCTGTGGACAGCCTTGAAAGGAGGGTCTCAGGAAATCAACAGTCACGTGGCTGATCTGGCTCTGCTCCCTCATGGCTTTGGGGCTTAGAAGAACTGCTGGTTGTGCCTTCTGGAGATGCAGCCTAACATGGCAAAGGGCATGGCAGAAGCAGCTTTTCAATCTGAATTCAGAGAGAAACCAGCCTTAAAAGAACTGGAGAGTATTGAATTAAAGGTGTCTTAGAACGTTAGAGAGGAGAGAATTATGCATTTGACTCTAGCTTATTAGAAGGCTAATTAATTACTTTATTATACTATATTACTTACTGAATAAACTGAATCTGCCAGGCACTCACTATGCACACAGCTGCACTCATCTCATGACTCTCCTGTCCAGACAGTCGGGACACACACACAGTCTCTTGGCCCTGATAGGCCAAGGAAACAAAACATGTTCACTCTGGGCGAACGGTTTCCATATTGCATACTACTTTGGCACAACACAGGCACAGAAAATGATAAAAAAATTGTTTTTCCTTTCTCTGATGTTCAGAGAATGTGAAATGTTCTTGAGAAGGCTTGTGCCTTGCTTTTCTCTGTGAAGAGAAGTGTAGCACCAGGAGGGTTGGAGCTGGAGTGGTCCTGTTTCCTTTGGACCATGGCTGTGAGCCGTGGGCTGCCCTGACCGCCATGTGCTCCCGCGCAGTGACCGCCTCGCGCTCCTGCAGCTGCGGCGCATCCTGCAGCAGCTGGGCCTGGACAGCACCTGCGAGGACAGCATCGTCGTCAAGGAGGTGTGTGCTGCTGTCTCCAGGAGGGCTGCCCGGCTCTGCGGGGCAGGGCTGGCTGCTGTCGTGGAGAAGAAGAGGGAGAACCGGGGAGTGGAGCGCTTGCAGATCACTGTTGGAGTCGATGGGACTCTGTACAAGCTCCATCCGCAGTGAGTACCTTGGCACTGCCTCCCTTTGCTGCTTGCCTGTTTTCACTGTGAAAACTTGCCTGTACCAGCTTTCTGCTGAGGTGATTAAAAACCTGAGCGGGGTAAGGATCTATCACATTTCACTGCATTTTGTCATTTCCTTTTCCTAGCCATAGGATCAAAAATTGTAAGGTCAGCTCCGGTTACCACTGGGAGGCTCTTTTCCTCTGGGATGTTGAGTGAACCTAATACTTATTTTCCAGTGTTTTGGTAGATTTCTACAATATCTGAGTCTCCCAGATGGAAAGCTGTCTTGAGTTTTTGGAGGTGGGTCAGTATTCTGTGAGCAAGGCCTAGAAACAGATGCATTAGCTTTTGAGTTGGGAGAAGAGAACCTCCTTCATGAGCTCTGAAGCTGTGGGCAGTGTGTGGCATCATGCTGAAAAAAAAGTCAAATGGAGAAATAAAAATTAAAATCTGATTGTGCACAAAAGTTTGTATCTTTCATGAAGAGGAGAAAAAGCAAAAGAAAGCAAGGGCTGGGGTTCCTTGCTTACAGGTGAATACAAAGATCTCAGATCAGAAAGCAGCTGCTAAAATGTTCTGTTCTTCTCTCCCTTCCCTTTCAGTTTTTCTAGGATCCTGCAGGAAACAGTGAAGGAGCTGGCCCCTCAGTGTGATGTGACTTTCATGCTTTCTGAAGATGGAAGTGGGAAGGGAGCTGCCCTCATTACTGCAGTTGCAAAAAGATTGCACAATGTTGGGCAGAAGTAGAAATGAGGGGTCAAGTAATTTCAGCCCTGCCAGGCGTGTGCAGCAGGGCTTTGCTGAGTGGTGATTACAGATAGCTTTGCCAACACCAGCACACAGGTAGCTTTTTTGGGGGAGCAGCTGGTTTTGACCAACCAGGATTGTGGATTTTTGGTAACTTGGGTTGGGTGTTTCTTCTCCCCTCTGGCATTATGTCTTGGCATGCCACAGCCTACTCAGTTCTGTACTTCCTGCAATGCACATGGGAGAGTGAAAACAAAAATCAAACAAAATCAAATCAAACAAAATCAACCCAAATGTGTCTTTTTACAACATCTTTGTTAAGCTACTGCACCACAACTGAGTTTACCACCAGTTTAGAATTCATGTGCTTAGATTTTTCTTGCCTTAGCTCAAAGAATATTGAGATTCTGATGTTGCATCTTATCTAATGGACATGTTTGTTCAATGCTTCACAGGTTTTACAATAAATTTGCAGGTGAAATAAATTAATGGACTGTGATCAGTGATGCTCTCCCCGCTGCTGCGCTGGTTGCAAATGTAATGCAATACTTCCCTGAGGACAGGAGGCATGTTTAATAGATGAATGTAAAGGAAAAAAATATGTGATTCCACAGAATATCAGTTTGTGTCAAAATATATCAGTGCATCTGAGTCACATAAAGCTACACCAGTGCTGCATGGATTCTGGCTGTGACTGATTCTTTGGATACTGAAGGAAAGAGGCAATGTAGAAGGAGCTACAGAGTCTGCAATGTCTGTGTCAGGGCTACACAGAGGGTATCAAACAGGCCACCAAAATAGCTGTGTAGAGGGGAAAAAATCACCTATATTTCTGAAAGTCTCCTCTTTGTTTTCCCTCTGTTATCTTCTTCCATGTTCCTGAGAAATTTTTTGTGCAAAGGAAGTTTATCCTTGGTTTTAATTTTCTGTTGCATGCTGCTCTGCCTGCTTGTAAATAAATCTGTGTTGTTGTGAGCCTTTGCTTTTATGTCCAGTGCATCTTCTGGGTTGTGGAAAGAACATGCAGGCAAGCGGGAGCTTTCTTAAAACCTAAATCTTTAAACCTAAACCTTCCTTTAAATCTAAATCTCTATGTGTGCCCGGCAGCACTTCAGTGACTGTGAAGGGGGTTTGGTGGTAGAGCTCATGGCCTTGTGTGACCAAATGTCCCTGACCTGGTTTACCCAGAACAAACCAAAACAATAATATGGTACAGAGAAGCAGCAAATCTCTGTCCTGCCTGTTCTCAAGTGTTCCTGTATCCCCTTTAATCCTCTTTTTGTGGGTATTTGCTTCCTTGTGGGCTGACAGCAGAAAGTGGGGCCAAGAAATGTGCTTTGAGCCTAGTTAGGTCAAAAGTAGCTGTGGTGCAGGAGGATAAGCAGGTGGGTTTATGTAATGATCCCTAACAAGGCTGCTGCTGGGTTTAAATTTAGCAATCCCAAATTCAAAATTGGAAGCTACAGACTTCTACTGTTTTGTAGCTTAAAAAAAACCAAAAAAACACAAAAAACCCCCAAAATCTGTCAACAGCTCTGTGTCTGTGTGTGAGTTACTGGATGGGTAGAAGACACTTGCAAATAATTTTCACTTCTAAAGGAATTCCTCATGGTGCTGAGCTCACTGTACCAAGCAGTTGGAAAGAGACAGGTTGTGAACTTCTATTACATTTAATGTTTTTCTCCTTTTGTCAAGAAACTTAGTATTTTACTTTTTGTTTATATTCCAGAATCCACAGAGCTGCAGAAACCAAAGCTTCCTATCTATTAAGGGCAGTTATCTGGAATGGAAGTTTGTTGCTGGTGACAAACAGGTTAAATTTGGAGGGGCTGGGTGTAGAAGAAAAAAAAATCAGATGTTGAGTCTATGTGAGGCCTAGAATAGCTCTTCTAGGCTGTTTTAGGCCCCAAAGGGAGAAACAGGTGCTTTGGCACCTGAAATCTTGTCCTGTCTGTGTGGTTTTGGGCCTTTTTGGGGAGTGGATTCTGCTAATCTGCAAAAGGGCACTTGAGAATAAAGTATGTCCCTGTACATCTGAAACCAGGTGATGCAGGCTTGCCCCAGGATGGCCAGGTGAGTATGATGCAGAAAACATTTTGTACTTTTTATTCTAAAGCCTGTCCTGCTCAATTGAAATGCAAATCAGTAACAAAACAAGGTAAACCTCTCACATTTAGAAAAAAAAATCCTATCTCACTTTGATTGTTCTTTTTAGTCTTTTTGGGAAATTAAATACACCAAGTCAGTTTACACCTCAGCTGCAGTTGTTCCTTTTCCTGCAGTAGATTAGGTCCACACAATAATATTTTTTTTCATGTGCAGGTTTTTTTTTTTCCCCAGTGAGTCTGTGGGTGTTGTGGAATCTGACCACATGGACCCAAACCTGCTCACAAAGAGCTCAGCAGCTCTTGCTGAGCTCCCTGAGGCCCAGCCTTGGTGCTCCTGCCTTTGCTGCAGGCAGCTCCCACACACATCTGGCCCCATGCACATCTGGGCTGGGAGGGTGGCAAGGAGCAAAGCCTGGCTGGGCAGCCCTGCAGAAGGGCAGGATTGGCCACTCTGGGATTTAGCAGGGATACAACCTTCACTTGTGTCTTGGTTTGAACAGCCAGGTGTCTGCTAAGGAAGGCAGGAGCCTCCCTTGAAATGGAAAATGCAAACCCCCTCCTCTGAATTATTATAATTTTGAAATTAAGGGGCTCTCAGGCAAAGATATGGGAATAAGAATAACAGTTCTTTACTAGGAAAATTAAAAATACAAATGCAATAGTACAAAACACCACTGCCAGAGAGAGAACATGCCCTGTCACCCTGTGGGTCAGGGTGGTGGCACAGTCCCATCCCATGGGGGCTCAGCCCTCCTGCAGTGCCAGCTGTGCTTCTGCTGGAGCAGGGATCCTGCACAAGGGGGGAGTTTTCCTCTGGAGCTCCAGGGCTGCTGGAGATGGGCCTGCTCTCCCTCTGGGAATGCAGGGCAGGAGAAAGCTGCTCCTCTGGGAATGCAGTGGGCAAAGGCTGCTGTGCTGTTCCAGGCTCAGATTGTATCCAGGTAGGAATGCTTGGCTCCTCCCCTGGGCAGAGCCTCTCTCAGTGGGATGATGGAATTTAATCAGCCCTGCAGGGACACTCACTAGCTTTGAACAGAAGATAATTAATAATTAATGGCCCATTAACAGAAGAGATGTCCTGGAGGGAGGATTGGCTGTGGGAGAGATAAAGAAAACTGCCCAGTGAACAGAGGATAACTGCCTCAGCTCTGACAGGTGGGGATAGAACACACACCCCAGCCACATCTCCCAACCCACAACAACTCGTGGTGTTAGATATCCCATAACCACACGATGCTTTGGCTTTCTCCACCCCAGAACATTCTCCATCTGGGTGAGGATGCAGCAGTGTGTTCCTGCTTATGGCAGCACATGGAGGCTCAGCAACTGGAGCAAACTTGCAATCTCCCTTGTACAGATATGAAACTGCTGCAGCTTCCCTGCCATCTGTACCATCATGTGGCTTTAAAGCCCTGGCTCACAGTAAAAGTAGAGGCCTTCTATTAAATGTAACACAGCACATCCCGTGCTGAACAGGATGTGCTGCAGTTCACATGACATGGTTAGTCAATATAAAATAAAATGGGATTGTTGCGTTTCACATCTTAGATTTTTGTTTTTCTGCTTTTACTTTTCTGCTGCTTCCTGGATAGCTTTGTGATGCTTCATTGCCACCTGCCTTCCCTCCAGTTAACACATTTAGTGCTTGAATTTATCAATGTTGTTTTGATGCTTCTTGAAGAAATGAACATCTTTTTCACATCTAGGTGCCACATGTAATTTGGAAAGTTGAAAGATTTTTAAATCACAGGTATGATGACAGAAGTATTACTGAGAGAAGGAAATAAGGTTTGTGCCTTTCAGAAATTCCCAGTAGATGATTGCAGTTACCTTTTCATCCATGGGGAAAAATAATCCTAAATATGTTTTTTTTCCAGATAGACACATTTTGGTGGCTGTAGTTTTGGACAGTGACTTGACTCATATCTCATAATAGAAAATGCAGTAACAGCTCAGTGGTGACATATTCCCTTTGTCACTGACAAGGTTCAAAAGTAAATATAGGATCACGTGGAAATCCTTCAGAAATCCTGATTAGCATGATCTCCCTTCTTGAGAAGTCAATATTATATAGGATTAGCAGATTAGTGTAAAGGAGTTTGAGGCTGACATGTAGGTGATACCAAAATGAAAGTATTGCTCCTTCCATCTTCCTTGATTTGTTTCTTTGTGCTTGGTGAAATTAATTGGCTTGGGTTTGAGGTCACCACAGGAATTAGGTGGAGGGAGGGCAGCAGACTCAGTGAACATTGTCCTGTTCTAGGTAAACTTACAGTTTCTCTAGAAAGGACCACCACTGCCTCGAGCTGTCATTGCAGGCTTATCCAGAGCATCTCTCAGACTTGTAAAGTCAGTAGCTCATCAAGGGATAAATACACATATAGATATAAAACAAGAATATAAGGGACCTGTTCCTGCACACAGGTGGCCTGTTGAGATGAGAGGAGGAAGAGAAATAAGGCAGATATCTTGTCAGCACTGAATCCACTCTGTAAAGCAGACGTGGCAAGCAAGACATAAAACTGCCAACATTTTAATTAATGTTTTCCTTTCTCTCACTGATACTATCACCTTGCAGGTGCACACTGAAGGTGCTGTAAACGTGATGGGTCATGTCTATCTGAAAGGGGAATGCCAAAATTATTTTGATCTTGTTGTGTGCTTTTTTCACACCCTCCAGATGCCAGCCCCATCCCTGCTCAGAATTACACTTCATCTGCATCTGTGTCTGGGGGCACAGCCCAGGCACCTCTAGAGTCAGGAAAAGCTGAGCTCTGTGAAGAGAGAACAGATTTGGGCTCCTCCAGAAAGCCCTTCCCACTGGCACAAGGATTGGCTACAGGAAAATAGACAAAGGGCTCCAGGTAGGAGGATTCCTGTGCAGGAGCTGAAGAACCAAATCTTGGCAAGCAGGAGCTTGCTGGGAGGAGTGGAAGAAGATCCTTTCAGTCTTGATCTTTCCTGACTTAAAAATCCCAAACCTAAAACAACCCAACCTTCCCAAAACAACCCAAATTCTTACTTTTATCTAGAAAAGTATAAGTCAAAACCAGACAAAACCCAAATCAAAGCATTATTTAAAAAACCCAAACAGCAAAAACCAAAAGAGATGGGGGGAGACTGAGTCTATTTCACTGTCACTCTATTTTATTTTCTTCTTTTGCTGGAAAGGAGAAAGGCTGTTTGGAGAAGAGGGAGAGATGTGTGAAAAGTATGACACATCAACAGTTAAAGCTTCCCCATAAATTTGTTACTGCATGTCAGAAAAAGTTTAAAGTAAGTCTTAATGGTGGAGCAAAGGGATGACAGGTGTGTAAGGTGTGAAACGTTGAGCTGTTAATTACAAGGACAATTCAAGGGCATTAATGAGTCAAGTGGTTCATGTGTTTATTGTTAATGGGGGGAGGCCGTGGTGTTGTTCCATTTTATTTGGACTTGGAGGTGAGATGTAGCTCCCAGCCTCAGGCATTTCAGAGCACGGTTCTGTTCTCAAACCCATGGGTGTCATTGCTTCAGTTTGCTTTTATGAGGCCAGTTTCTGTTCTTCCCAATTTGCTGCTTGGATGTTCAGCCTTCTGTGCACCTGGGAAGCCCCGTTCCCATAGGGCTGGCTTGGACAGGGATGCTGGGCCATCTGTTCAGAGTGGAACTGGGACTGCTGCCTGCCAGGCCCTTGGAGAGGACTGTCCTCATCGTGTCAGGCTTGTCCCCTCCTGGGAGCTAAAAAAAGGCTGCTCTGTGCTGCCACAAGAGTTGGAGAGCAGAGAGGTGTGGAGGGGATGAGACCCATGGGGCTGAGCTTAGCCCAGGCATTCCCCCCTATTGCATTTGCGGGGTGCTCCAACATTGGAAGGAATGATGAATCTGATTTTATGTTCTTAGAAGGCTAATTTATTATTTTATAATACTATATTATATTAAAGAATACTAAACTAAACTATACTAAAGGATACAGAAAGAACACTTACAGAAGACTTAAAAGATAATAATGAAACTCGTGACTCTCTTCAAAATCCCGACACAGCTTGGCACTGATTGGCCAATGAGTCAAAACAATTCACATGAAACCAATGAAACAATCGCCTGATAAACAGGTAAACAATCTTTAAATATATTCCAAAAGAGCGAAACACAAGAGAAAGAAATGAAATAAAATTTTCTCTTTTTTTTCTGAGGCTTCTCAGCTTCTCAAGAGAAAAATCCTGAACAAAGGGATTTTTCAGAAAATGTGAACGTAACACCCCCCCCAGTGCTCACCTGTGGGGTGAGCTGAGGTCCTGGGGCAGCACCACCTCTGGCTGGTTTATTATCCACAAATAAAGGATTGGGATGGAAGTGGTTAATGGAGCAGACCTGCTGGGGATGGACAGCTTGGGCCTAGAGGGGAGCTCTGAGCAGGAGGAGAAAACGGATGGTGGAAAGGCATGGAGGGTCTGAGCAGGCAAACAAGGAAGGTGCTTCCCAGCTGGCACGTCCGGAACACTTCAAAGCGGAAAGTTACGGACGCTGATTTGGGAGCAGCAGCTGATTCTGGAAACAAATGGGATAAATACTGGCATGAGGGGAAAAAAACAAAAAAAAAGCTGAAATGCCTGAAGGGCACATCTGCTGTGTCCAGCGATTCTGCAGGAAATGCACTGAGACCAGAGAGAGTCGAGGAAACTGGACACGAACAGAGTTCCCAGTGAAGCCAAATGAGAGCCGAGGGCCTGGGAAGTGCCTGTGATAACGTGCTGAGAATTTGGCCTCCTTCCCCTGGCTCCCCAGTGAAGCAGCTGTGTTTAACTGGGCCCAAGGCTGGCTGTGCTGAAGGAATTGTAAAGGTGTTTTGTGTCCCGAACTCAGGAATTCTGCTCCAGAGCCGTTTCGGTTGCTTTCAAGTGTGTGTTTTCAGAGCAAGGTCTAAAAAGGGTTTTCAGAGCTGTAGGTCTAAACCTCAGTCTGTTAGTCTGAAATTTGAATAATTGCATGGTCATTAAATTTTGCACAAAAAGGAATTGACTCTAAAAGCAGCTGATATGTTATCACGATTAGAGCAATAGCAATGCCTTCTTTCATCACAATGAAGTTACATTGTTAGAGAGCATAATTGACATTTTTTATTGAAAGATTAAGAAGAATTTGTTTACAGCTTGCAAACAAAGGGGTTTTAATTCAACAAACTGCAGCAGGAATAAGCAGTAAGTGGCATTTTCATCTGCTGGCCGGCTAGAGCTTTAGCTGCAGAATGCTGTGGATAGAGAAGTATGAAGGAATTTGCAGCTCAATATCTGCCCAGTAAAGCGTGCACCACACTGGCAAATGCCAGAAAGCTGACGGGGAGAAACCTTGAGTGCAAAGAAACAAAGGGCTGTAGTTAATATTAGCACCTTTTGGGAAGACACCACGGCTTTTGGAGAGCAGCTTCATGCCACCTGTTGTGCAAAGGTCAAGGTATGGCATTTCTGAGGATGCTTTTGCCATGGAACCCTCAGGATAGCACCTGGCTACTCCACTGGCTGCTAAAGTAGGTATCTGGGTTATTTTTGTTTCTCTGGGTTTATTGTTTCATGGTCTAATAGGCTCAGGAGCTGAGTGGTGCTGGCATTTCAAAGTGGCATGTTGTGATTGGGAGGGGGTGCTGTGGAAGTGTTTGGAAAGCAGATCCAAATGAAGCACCAACACCATTGACTGCAGAGAGGCTCTTTTGCTTTTCAAATATATTTAGGATCCTGTTTGTGCTGGTGGTTGTGTCTTACTTTCCAGACTGCTCTCCAGATAAAGCCAAGGGTATGTGAAAAATATGGGGGTTTTTTAAAGCAAATTCCTCTTGTGCAGTTGGAAGTCATTTGGATTTTTTGTCCCAGCTCTGGTCAAAGTTTAAGAGCCCAAGGCAAACCTGCTGATCTGAATATGCAGTGCTGCAGAGTGAGGAAAAAGTCCCCTGGGGGCACTTGGGGTGCTCATCCCACTAGCCAGGGGAGCATCTGTTGAGCCACGTGCAATGACACTGCTGGAAGGGAAGGGAAGGGAAGGGAAGGGAAGGGAAGGGGAAGGGAAGGGAAGGGAAGGGAAGGGAAGGGAAGGGAAGGGAAGGGAAGGGAAGGGAAGGGCTGACCAGGCTGCTCCTGTCAGCATGAGAGCTCCTCACCTGTGCCACACCTGAAACCCACACTGGCAACCTGAATGTGCAGCACCTGATACAGAGGGCAGGCGACTGAACAGCTGAGGGTGTTTTGTGGGTCTGAATGTTGACTGGTAGCCACAGGCTGTTGTTGCTGTCCTCTGTCCAAAACAAGGTTACAGATAAAACTTGTGATTAAAACATTTGTTTGTATCGATGTCAAATGTCAGAGCAGAAATATCCTGCTGGCAGACAGGGATGCCCATGGGTCTGTCAGTGCTGGGTCAGGTCCCAGGCAGGACTGGTGGACTCTGCATCTGTCAAAGGAGCCAGCAGGGATGAGCTGCAGGGGCCTAAGATACAGGGGCTCTTGTGAGGAAGCTTCTGCTTTCCTAGAAATTATATCTTCTTCAAGAAAGTAAGGGTGAGACAAGCAGGGTGGAGTTATCTCTTGCTGCAGGGAACACTGGGACTGCAGCTGAAACCTGGGGGCAGAGCTGCTGACCAGGAAGTCAGTAGAGTGGGGTTCCCCATTTAAAGCACTGAGATGGCATGAAAAGCTTATTTTTTATATTAGAAAAATATCCATCACCCATCTTTTGTACCTCTGTAGTGAAGCCAGTCTTAGGTTTCCTACCAGGAATGGGTCAGGGGGATGGAGAAACCTATTCAATTAAAACAAGAACTTGCTTTCTGACACATAGATGAGTTTTTGTTCATTGAAAACTGTTGATTCCACCTCTACATTTCTTTTTGTGTCTGAAAATCTGAGAATGAAGATAGGGGTCAAGAATCCCTTCTGGATTTGTATTTGACCTGGTGTGGCTACCTGGCACAAAATAAGAGAAAGAAGCTCATGGGTGGGTGTAAGGATGGGAGATGGGTCACCAATCTTCACCATGGAAAACAGTGATTCCACTTGGGGAATACTGGCTAAGATGGATTTGGATGGTGAGAAACAAAGACAAAACTAATGCAACACCTTCCTCAGTGTAGAAGTGTTATTGGTGTGAACCAGGATGCCCCAGGATGGATACCTGTGCCACCACAGTCTTCCTGTGGAACTCCAGCAGCAGAAGAGTCCAGCTTGGGGCAGCTCCCACTTTTCCTCACAGAGAGCCTTCAGTTCCACTGCCACCCCAAAAAACCTGAGAGAGCCAGAGTGGCTTGAGGGAAGCAATGTTTGGGTGGGAAGAGAGGACAATCCCACACACCATGGAGATGGCCAAGGACCTGGCTGGGGCTGACCCCACTGGGTTTCTGATTCCACTCTAAAATGCTTCATGACAGCAGCCTGTAAAGGTGAAGAAGCCAAAATTTTGCTCAGTGGTGCTGTTTGCATCTGCCTCCAGCCAAGACAGCTCTGGACTTTAACCAAAAAAAAAAAAAAAAAAAAAAAAAAGTATCACAAGATTATCACAAAGCAGCTCAAAGTCTGTGGCTGCCCCTGGATGATGCTTAGCTGCAAGCCTGTCTTCCTGTGTTGTTTTTTAATGTGAATATTTTGGTTTTTCCAAGGCTTTGTGGGTTCTTTTAATTAGCATATCAAACTGTTAACAGGACTCAGGATTTTTGGTGCACATTTGCTTGCTAAGCCCTCCTCCCCTGTGTGTGGCAGGAACCTCAGGGCACCACTGTACCTTGGGGCTATGTGAGGGCTGACATGTTCCCTGCTCCCACCATTCTTCTGGGTCACACCTGTGGCCCACAGCCCATATGTCCCCAGTTTCCTCTCTCTCTTGGGGTGATTTTAGCTGATTTTAGAGTGTGCATCTGCTGTATCCCAGCTGCTGGAGGGGTGCTGGAGAGCAGAGCAGTCTGTGGCTTTCAGACCTCCTGAGGCTGTGCAGGGAGCTGTGAAAACCTACAATTCTGCCTCTTTTTTTGCTGGCAGTGCCCTGTGATGGCCATGTGACATAACAAGTGGTGCTCCTGCTATGTCCACACAGAAGGAGCCCAGTGCTGTGGATGTCCCTGGCTCCTGCTGCTCCCCACTGTGCCAAGTGAGTACCTGCTCTAATCCCCTGCTGGGATCAAGGGTGGAGGGCCTTGAGCTGCTGGGGAGAGCCCCACGTGGTGAGAATACTGACTGGCCTTGGAGGGTCTGACTGTTGAAGATTTACTGTACCTTACACTGGGGCTTGCTGGAAAAGGAGCACAAACCTGAGGCCTTGGCAATTATGGCTGGGGTTGGGGACTTGTGATACAAACTTGTGATTTTTGATAGCATCAAATGCTGGATGAAGGAGAAATGTGTATCCTTCATGGAAACTGGCCTCTTAGGCTGGGTTGAGAGGTGTCACCTTGCCTGGTGGTGGTGGAAAGCCAAAAAGAGGAGCAGGTTGTGTTCCCTGTGCTGAAAGGGATTCTTGTGGGTCCACTCTTGCTTGTGGATTCACTGCTCACATAGCAAAGGGGCACTGCTGTTAAAGGGCATTTTACAGCAGTGCCCTTTAACAACAGTTTAAGGTTTGGACCCTGCCATTCAGACCTGCCTGGGGCAGTGACAAACCCCAGCTCTCTGCTGAGGTTCCCTGCTTCTTGCAGGGCTAAAGGACTGCCTTTGTGTTTGAAAGTCCTCCCACACAGTGGGTGTGTTAGAGCTAAACTTTGACAAATGACCTCAATGATCTGTGAGGAGCTGAAAGCAGGAAAACTGTCTCCATTTGGTACAGTAAATTAGGTTATGTTTTCCTTTGTTTAAATCATTGCCTTATCATTTGAGTTGCTGGTTATGCAGCCATCCTTTAACTGGTATTGAACTGCTTCTTCTGAAAATAACATTTGAATCAAACAACTGAAAACACTTTAAACTTGCCTCTTTTGAAATTTTAAACCAGTTTGCACTCTATATTTTGCCATTTTTTCAGCATCATTTCTTTTAGCATTGTTCACTAGCACTGGACATTCAGTAGATACAAGAAATCTGCACTTGTGCTCATTTCAGTTTGCTGGAGTCCAGAGATGTTTTATGAAATGAAACAAATGTTTCACCTCCTGGTCAGGAAAGGCAGTTCACTGACATTTGATTGGTCCCCCTAACACCAACGCTTCTTGCATTGCCTTGCAAACTGAGTTTGCTGATATATTTCTGTTTTTATATAAATATGTGTGTGTATGGTCTGATTTATAGGTATATGAGCTGCAATAACGACTTACTACCAATGCACTATAAAAAATGCTTCCTTGATGCAGCAGTTCTCACCTCAATGGAAAAAATGTTTAACTGGTGCAGGGCCCCAGCCGAGTCAGAAAACTGGAATTGTTATTGCTTTCCTTTGCAGAGATGTAAAATCAGTTGTATTTCTGACACTGGAGAGAAAGAAGGTGCAGTGGTGAGTATCTATGACAGAAAGGGAAAAAAATAAAGAGATCGGTTTGATTGGACTGCACTTGTGCTTCAATTTTGGTGTGTAAGGGAAGAGCAAAGTGAGTGGAACTTGCATGCCAAGTGCCAAGGGATGTCAGCAGGCTGGACCTGAGCTGGAAAGCCTCAGTGGGTTGGAAAGCAGCACAGAGCAGCTCTGCTGTGCAACGCAGGAGCCAGAGGTTAAGTTTTGTAGCGGTGAGTCTCCAGGGAGCTGTTTCCTCTTTTCCCCACATATGTGCAGATGTGGGAAGTCCTTTGCAGGACTGCTCAGGCAACCCATAACTTTTGGAAGCAGCAGTTAACTAAATTTGGAGTAATTTGGTTTGTCCCCAGCTTAATGAACCTTGCAATCACTAAGAGGCTGAGAAAGAATCATCATCCAGACCTTCCAAATAATGGGGCCTAATTGTAAGCCATGAGTTTGGGGCATGTGTTTATCTGCTTTCTGGTTCTCTTTGTTTTGTGGGGGTCATGTTCTTTGCACCCCTCTGATGCTGAAGAACAGCAACTGGTTTAAAGAAATAAAAGCCAACACAGCTGACTGACGCTCAGGTATGGGGAGTTGAGGCACAGAGCCTCTCCATCTGCCCCAGGAGTGTCTGTTCCTGTGTGAATCAGTAGATAACATCCCTCCTTTGCTGGGTATGCTTCCTTCTCCACTGTCCTCTCATCATGGCCAGAGTTGAGAGTCCAGACGTGGCAGTTTGTGATCCTTAAATGCTTAGTTCACACCTTACAGGAATACTGCCTTGTCTTTGGGGGATTTAAGCCTTGAACCCCACAGGCCAGTGCAGTGTCTTCAGCCCTCAAATCTCGGTGTGGTGAGCAGTGCCAAAACCTTTCCAAGGGCAGGGGAGTATTACTGATACCTTACAGACTACTGTTGGGCTAAAAAGGATTTATTGCTCAGATAAACATCAGCCTCAGAGGCTGTGAGACTTTAGAGGAGCAGGCAGTTGGCCATAGCTCAGAGTAGTGACAAGTTTCTTTGCTACAAGACAATATATAACATTCCAATTCAATGGAATGTTGCTACAAAGTTTATTTTGTTTTTCTAACCTATCACCTTTACTTAATTCTGCTGCACTAAATATACTTTTATCCAATGGGCTACTATTACACATACAGACATGCTTCTATTATAACTTCTAAACTCTTAGCTTACTCTATACAATTACATTACTACACTGTAAAACCCTTCACTATCTTACTCAATACAATTTTTCACTTATTTAAGGCATATTCTTACTTACAACTACAGAAACATAAGTTAATAATTTTTCTGCTTAATGTTTGTTTACTTTTATTTTTACATCAATCCAAGCTTCTTCCAAATCTGCAAATCAAACCCTTCAGTATCTGTGGAAGTTTCTACCTTTCCATTTCCTACAGGGGACTTCATTATAAAGTAGCTCGCCCTTCAACTGGAGCATCTCCAGAAGAATGGGGCAAACCCCTTGTTAGTCTTCCTTCCTTAAACATCTTTTGGAAACACACTCCTGGAACATAAAAACCACTTTTTAAAAGTGTACAGTGGTCTGCCTGCATGTGGAGTGGCCTTCCCCATGCATGGAATGAGCTCCCCTCAAGGCATTCCTAGCTAATCCGGGTTTTCCATAGGGAAAATGTGAGAGAAAGCTGGCTGTGTGGTAGTGCCTGCTTGCTGTGCCCCTGGCAAGGTGCAATTGCATATAATGTGGTTAAACTTGTTCCACCAAATTGCTCATCAAACTGATTTATCTCCTGCTTTTAGGTTTTCCTAGTAGCTTCTGCATTAAGTTCAGCGCAAAGGAATGGTGATTTCTTCTGTGCAGGTACTTGGTTTCCTACCCTGGAATGGGAGATTGCCCTCCTCAGTCAGAACTGCTGTCAGGAACTGGAACTGGAACTTAATGTTTATTAGAAATGCTGTTTTCTTTCCCTTTACTTTGAGGATTATGAAAGGAAAATGCCATGTGGGAGAAGGGGGGATCGAGCATTTTTCAGATACCTAAAAAAACCCCCAGCAAACACAACCAGAACTTTTTTTTTTCCTTACAAAAGTAGGAAGCATCTATCAGCTGTGTACATCAAAACTGTGTGACAAGATTTAAACAAAAAAATCCCCTCATTGTATAGTTCAATCAGAATTCAGACTTGTATAGAGCAGTGAACGTTTAATGAAGAAATTGGCAAAATGGGGGAAAAAAAATCTTACCCACATCCAGGAGAGCTGATTCACAGAATTACTTCAGTCAGCTGAAACACTTGGGCAGCGTTAAATGGGGCAAATGAGATTAGAGCTCAATCAAAATAGCTGTAAGTCATCAGGTGTCACGTTCAGCCTCCAGTAATTTGTCTTAAAGGACAGTGGCTTTCAAAATAGCCTGCTGGGTGCCTGGCAGAGTGCGTGAGATGCTGGTAATTAATTGGCTGCTGAATTGATCCCTTCCAGTAAAGCAGAAGGGAAAGCCCAGGGCTGGGTGCTGTGGCAGTAGGAGACTCTCAGAAGTGAAGAGCTACTTGCCTCTCCCTGGCATCCTGTGCACAGCTCCTCCCAGGCCCCCCAAAAACAGCCCCTGGGCCTCACTGCTGGCCTGGCAGGGCAAGGAGGGCTTGCTAAGGTTGGGGTGTCCATAGGGATACCTGGCTGCCCTTCCAGCTCCTGCCAGGGGGGAAGCTCATTCATCCCAGCGCTGGTGACAGCATCAAAGCTGGTCATGTGCTCCTGCCCTTGCACGGAGCAGTTTAAAAATACCACACGTTTAAATATTGCAGCTCTCTTGCCTTGGATGGACTGTTACATTTTCTCCAGTGGCTTTTACTCTGTCAAGTGCATTCCTCCTGAATGCCATGCTCAACAACTGAAGACAAACTAAATTATTTGCAATACTTGTTTAACCATTTCTTAATTGCTTTTGACTTTGTCACATGAACCCCCTCCTGCACCAGTGTAGACCTAATTCTTTAATTTATTTGTGTGATTGTGATGTGTGCAGGTTTTATTTTCATTGCACAGAATCAAGAGGGCTTGTCTAGTAATGTTTTGAACTTTTTGCTTCTTGTAGCTTAAAGGAAACCCAAGACTGTTGTTTCTGAGTTTGGAAATATGTTACAATACCAATGATCAGGGAGCCAAAGGCCACTTTAGTGACATTCTGAATTCATTTTATGACATGCTGAATTCACTTCCAAGTCACAATTTGGGCAGAAAAAGAAAACAAACATCCTCCTCTTGCATATTCTTGCAACAGGTGTCATGTTAAAGAGAAGACCACCGTGAGTATTTTAGCTGTCTGATTTAAATTCCTTGAGAGCCAGAGGGGACACTTTGAATTCCTTTTATTTGGTTGAAGATTAGTTGAAAACAACTCAAGTTTGTGTCCAGGTGTTTTCAATGAGCAAGCATTCCTGCAGCAAGGTAACTGAGGGGAGTATTGTGCATGTGGGGTGGTGTTTGGGGTGTCTGAGCAGGAGGAGATAGATAGTAGCACTTGTAAACCACAAGTAGAGGCAGCTCACTGACATAAAACCTGTGGGAACTGAGCAGTATCAGGCAGCATTCAGCCCAAAAAGAGTGAAGTCTGTCTCACCTAGTGAAGCAAAAGCTGTGAATGTGTAGGGTTACTTCCAGAGTATTTATAGAAAGCCAGCACCGGAGAGTGAAGAGAGTGATTTCAGATGAAAGACAGGGCTTAGCAGATGACAGATGGATTGAAAACAGGAGCAAGCCTGGCTGGGAATTAAAGATAGTTTCTGACCAGCAGCAGAGGAGGAGCGTGACTGAGCAGGGAATGACATCTGCGGGAGAGCTTGTCAGTGCGTGTAAGGGACTGGGTGACGCTGCTGGACACTGGGATGATTCAGCTGAGCCCCACTGAGTCCCTGTGCCACCCCTGGGCTCCAGCTGTGAGCTCCAGCTGTGCCCTGCGCCCACAGAGAGGCAGCCTGGCTGAGCTGGGGAGCATGGTTTGCTCCTTAGCCTGGCAAACAGATGAGCAGGAGTAACACGTGCAGAGCAGAGAAATGCGAGATGAAAATCTCTCTGCACTTGGAGCCAGAGAAGGAAACCCTGCCCACCCTGCCTGCAGTGACTAGGGCAGTCTGAAGGAGGATGTGTCTGCCAAAGCAGCTCTTGATTTTGGCCAGTGAAGCCATTTAATTAAAGCAGCACTAAAAAGGAAGCAGGAAATTCAAGAGGCAGATTTTTAATCACTTGTAGTGTGGTAGACAATCTGTATGCAGATCACACCTCCTCCTTTGCACGGGTGTGTGTTCCTGTCTCTGTGCACGGACAGGGTGCAGGCAAGAGCCCCATGGGCTGCTGACGTGTGTCATTTGACATCTGCTTTTGGCCTTGAGCTTTTTCTTTTGGAGGGCCCCTGTGTCACTTTGCTCATGTGTGTGTGGCCCTCAGAGCCCTCATGGTGGTGGCTGTCTCCCTGGGGTGCAGGGGAATGTGCTCCAACATGGTGAAATAGTGGGGAGGAGGAGCCCTCTCCATCAGCGTATTTTCATGGAATCATAGGATACCCTGAGCTGGAGGGGACCCGCAGGGATCAGTCTGACTGCTGGGCCTGCACAGGATCGCTGCAAGGATCTCACCCTGTGCCTGCGAGCACCTAGGCCTAGCGCCACCTGAACCACTGCACGGAGTGTCACTTCTTTAGACCTTTCCCGGGAAGGCGACTCCACCACCTCCCTGGGCAGCGCATTCCAGTGCCTAATCATCCTTTTTGTAAAGAAATTCCTCCTAGTGCCCAACCTAAACCTCTCCTGGCACAGCTTTAAGCTATGTCCTGTGGCCTGGTCCCCACGTGGCCGCAGCCTCCTGTCAGAGAGTGAGGGAGAAGGTACCCCTGAGCCTCCTCTTCTCCAGGCTCCACACCGCAGCTTCCCCAGCCACTCCTCATCAGATTTTTGCTTCAGACCCTTCCCCAGCTCCACTGCCTTTCTCTGGACACGCTCCAGCGCCTTCCCGAATCCAGGGGCCCAGAACCGGACACAGCACTCGAGGTGCAGCCCCACCAGTGCCGAGCACGGGGGAGAATCACTGCCCTGCTCCTGGTTCTGGTTCCTCACACTATCCCTGGCACAGGCCAGGATGCCACTGGCCCTGGCCACCAAGAAGGGCTTTTTGTTTCCTTTTTATTCCCTCAGGGAAGCCCTCAGCAGCCGGTCTCCATGGCGGCTGGAGTAAAGCGGGGCGCTGCCCTCCACCTCCTCCTCCTCGTCCTGGTCCGGCTCCAGGCCAGGCGCAGCGCGGGGCCGCCCCGGGCCGGGGCCGGGCGGAGGAGGAGGAGGAGGAGGAGGAAGGGGCGGCGCTCGGCTCGGCTGGGCTCGGCGCGGCCATCCCCGGGCCCCGCATCGCTGCGTGCGCGGAGCCGCCGCTGCAGCCGGCAGGATGATCGCCGCCCAGCTCCTGGCCTACTACTTCACGGAGCTGAAGGAGGACCAGGTCAAAAAGGTCAGAGGAACAGCCCCCCGCCGAGGGCCGCCCCCCGCCCACGCCTCTTAATTTTTAATAATTGTTTTAAAAAACCCCCCCCGGCACGATGGTTTCGTTGCTTTGTCCCCAGAGCCACCCAGCTGCGGGAGGAAGGAGGGATAACCCCGGGTTTAAACCCTCCGGAGCATCGCCGGTGGAGATGGGAGTGGGGTGTGGGTGATGGATGCACAGCGGCCGGTCCGGCACGACCTGGCGGCTTTGGCAGTGAGGGTGATGGCTTTTCCTGCTTTTCATCGGCACCAGCATCCCCGGAAAGGGGATTTCCCCTTCTTTCCGAGGATGCCTGGGAGCATCCCCACTCCAGCAGGCGAGGAGCAGGCAGTTTTTGAATTATGTGCCGCTGCAGGATCAGAATTTACAGGAAATGGTTGTCGGTTGTGCTTAAAAAGAAGCGTTTCTATAGGCTTCTTTTCCTCCAGCATTAGGTGGTTGCTGCTGTGTGGTTGGCACAGCCCTGGGATCGAGCACTGCCACAAGGAGAAGGGTGCGGAGCCCAGGATAAATAAGAACATGGCAGTTAGGTCCTGGCTGGGCATATTGCAGAGCTGTGGGGAGCCTGGGGCTAGGATGTGGGGACACGCATTGGGAAAATAATGGCAAATGTCGGTGAGTCGGGCTGACGTCAGGAGAGCGAGGCTTCCCAGGCGGTGCCGTGTGACCCACCTGGGCGTGCGGCTGGAGGCATCCCTAACACATTTCGGGAAAGCCTCAATGACAGCATTAGTAGGACTGATTTGTAGTGTTCTTGGGGCTTGAGCATCTCCCCGGCAGGAGGACAGCATCTCATCCCTTTGGGCTTCTGGCTGTGCCCGGGCAGACCTCAGCTCCAGTGTGTGCCCCACTCGAGACGGGCTCAGCCGTGCCCACTCCTGACACAGCTTCCCATGGTTTCCACGTCTCCTTCCGTGCTTTGGGTCTTTCATTTTTCTGCCCAGCAGAGGCTGTGCTCAGCCTGCAGCGTCCTGCACCTCCTGGCCCCACATCCGTGCCTCTCCTGGTGCCCAGGCCCACTGTGCTCCTTTTCCTGCGGGATTTGTGAGTGCTGCTGCTGGTGCCAGGCGTGCGTGCCGGGCTGGGGCCTTCTCTGCCTGGCTGTGTGTGTTATATTTAGAAGGCCAAGATAAGCACGAGTGTGTGTGGTGGCCAAGGGGTGGCAGAAAGGCTGTGGGGAAGGCACAGAGAAACTCTGCGCTGTTCTGGGGGTTATTTATTGCAGGATAGTTTGGCACCATGGGGCTCCTATTGTCTGACAGTATGGGAAACCGTTTGGCCAGGGAGTTGTAAAGCATTCTTATGGATCGAGCTGGTTTTGTCTGGAAAAGTGAAGAAAAAAAATAAAGCCCATTTGAAAAGTCAGAAAAGCAGGCTACCGTTTTTAGACCGTGTAAGACATCTTTTCCTGTTTGTGTCCTTTTGGAACGGATATTGAGCCTCCTCGGCTGTGGCTGTCCTTTAGGGAGGCTGGCTGTGGCAGCCAGAGGCTCTGCTGCCCCGCAGGAACCTGGGGGCCTCCATTCCCTGCTTCCCCCGTGGGGCAAAATGCTCTTGCTCCATCTCGGCGTGCTGCTCACGAGGTCTGTGCTCCATCAGTGTGCTGCTCCTGGGGATACGTGCCTGCACGGCTTCATTTCAGGTCCCTCCCTCCTCCCGGCTTCCGGGAGAGCAGCACTTTCTGCGGGTACGTGCCTGTGGCTCAGGGCTGCCGACCAAGGCGTGGTCCCTGCTCTCCGTGCTGCCCCGTGGGGCTCCTGGATGCCGTGGCTGCTCCTCTTCCTCGCTGGCCCGGCACAGCCATCGGCTCAGCGTGTGGTGGCACAGCTGGCAGGTCACCTTCAGGATGCTGCTGTGGGTCACAGCAAGGCTGTGAATGGGTTAAAAGTGCCGACGAGCCAAAGCTGAACGTTCTTCTTCTCTTGTGGCCTTTTCCTTATTTTATTTTATTTTATTTTATTTTATTTTATTTTATTTTATTTTATTTTATTTTATTTCATTTTATTATAGTTTATTTTATTTTATTTTATTTTTTATATTTTATATTATATTATATTTTTATATTTTATATTTTATTTTATTTTATTTTATTTTATTTTATTTTATTTTATTTTATTTTATTTTATTTATTTTATTTTTTTAAATTCCCATCCCTGCAATGCTCTGCAGCTGCCTTTGTACTGTGGAAAGCCTGTGGAGGGGCATGGATGGGGCTGGTGGTTTCAGGCCCTGAAAGGGATAAGCTGCATCTAAGAGCTAGTGCTTCTGTGCTGGTTCTGCTGGGTTTGTGTGTACCCCCTTAAGTTTCAGTGTGGTTTTTCAAAAAATTGATAATTTTGGGAATGTTTTTAAAGGTGAGTCCTGGCAGGATGGAAGTTTAGAGTTGAAGGAGGGGTTTGTTCATGGCGAAAAGCCCCTGCAAGGGAGCATTTTCCAGTGAAACCACTCGTAATGGCACTTCCATGCCACCTCAGCAGCAAGCTGGCAGTGCGTGATGCCCTGTGCTGTGTGAATACACATGTGGTCCAAGCAGCTTAAATTATCCAGATGTTTTTGCAGACATCTGTTGCCTGAGTGTTTGTGACATTCTGGGGGGAGCGGCAGGAGCTCAGCATCCTCGCTCAGACAGGGGACTTGGCCCAGACTCAGCTGTGGCCCCGGTTTCTCCTAAGGGCTGGCTCCCATCCTGAGGGGTGAGGGAGCCACGGAGTGTGCCTGGCAGCTGTGCCACTGCCCGTGTGCGGGAGAGCTTTGTAAAACTGCCTTTTGTTCCCAACAGGTTTGTACCTGCCGGAGCTGGCCCCGGCAAAGGGAGCCTCTAGGTGTTGCCTGGTTTCTGTCTGTCAGGGGAACAATATGTTTTTGTTGTCTTACCTGAGTGAAGAAAAAGGTCTTGCCATCCAGGAGTGACCTGTAGATGTTTAACCTTGAAAAAAAACCTGATGGAATGGAGTATAAAATGTAACAACTAGTATCCAGAAGAGCCTGGTATTGGTGACTCGCCCCTACAAAGGCTTTTTAGGAACCGATCTGATAAATCATAAGTAAGCACAAACAATTTCAAAACGTCTAAACTACTTGTTTTAACCTGCTTTGGCTCCTGATGAATCTTCCTCATGCTGAAAGGAGTATGATTAGCTCTGCAGAAAAATATTTTCATGGTGAAGGGTTTTGGCATGAAGTCTGTGTCAGTAAAATAGGTGCTAATGATTTCTGAAATTGTGGGAGTGCTCTCTTCTTGGATACCACTGGCTGCTGTCAGTGTCCAGGAATGAGGCATGTGTTTAAGGAATGGCCCTTAGGCTTAAGCCTTTAGTGCTGCTTGTTTCATTTATGATTATTCACAACTGCTGGATTTTCAGAAACTTCTTTTCCCCCAAGTACAAACTGCCTCTTTCCTATGTGACCAGGAAAAATTACATGAATGCAGTTCAGATGATGAAACCCTATTTTTAAAAAATTGCTCACAGATTCTGTCTCTGGTTTGTTTTGGTCTCTTTTGAGAAAAAGAGAAAAAAAAAAGTGAGCTCTTGGAGGACTCCCACAGTGGCAGTCTGGGAAGATGCCCTTCCTTGGGGGTGACTCTGAGATGGCAGCTAAATAAAGGAGTGTTTTCTGCTCCCTGTCTGTCTGAAATTGTTCCTGCCCTCTGCCCCCACTGGGAAGACCTGGCACCTGTCTCCAGTGGGAGCTCAGTGGGTCTGCTCCCATCTGTCCTGGGCTCCCGTCTGTCCTTCCACAGCTTCCCCGTGCCCACGGCTGAGATTTGCTTTGTGATCGGCTTTTATTGCCGGCAGAGCAGGGAGTTATTAAACCTCCATCCTGTAATCCAGCCTCCAGCCCCCCCGTCTCAAGTTATTTATGGCCATTTGCTAGGAGTTTTCCCTTGGAGTGCTGCGCTTATTCCCTTGCTGCCACACTGCTGGAATGACTAACCCTCTTCCCGCCAGGGAGAAAAAAAACCCTGCCTTTTTCCCCCCTATTTTCTTTTTTTAGTTTTTCGTGGTTTTGGATGTAACACGTAGGAGTGACTTTTTTCGGTGTCCCCGCCCCGGGAATCTCGGCGGTGGGGATGGATGGCTCGGGTGCCATGCAGAGCGATGCTCCCTGCGTGCAGGAGCGTCCAGCCCAATTATGTAAGGGCGCTGGCAGCGCTCATTGGTCTTTGGCGGCAGCAGCAAGAGCCCTCCCTCCCGTTTTCCCTCGCTGCTGAGGGCAGCACAGGGGCAGAGGTGGGGAGAATGGGCTCGTCAGTCCTGACTGTGCAAACGCCACAACCTGCAACGCTCACAGCAGCGCTTTCGGTGAGCGGGAATCCTTCCGCCCTGCTTCTGGGAGGAGGATGCAGCAGTGGGGCTTTGTAGAGGGGTGTGTTAGTTGCACGCTGAGGTCTGACTGTGAGTGGTGTTTACTGTGGCTTTCACTGGGAGAGCCGGGGAATCGGCCCTCTGAGCGGCAGCGTGGGCTGCTGAGAGCTCAGCCTGGAAAAGAGGTTGGTTCCCCCCCTCCTTTTGAAGGGAGTATCCTCATGCTCTGACATCATGGCTTTACACACTCTGCTAAAAAAACCACGGCAGGGTTTGCCGTGAAGGAGAGACCTTCTTGCTTAGCCAGACTCCAGCCTCTGCATCCATCCCCACGGCATTTGGGGCTGCAGAGAGGGCACATCCCATCCAGGATTTTATTTTTGGAGCGAAATGATGCCAGTGCCTGGCTGTGGTAGGGGCTGGCGGCCCATCAGGGCGGCGCAGGATGCAGCAGGGATGTGGGGATGCTGCCCTGGGGTCTTGCATTTGGCCTCTGTTGCAGAGAACCTGAGCTCAGCTCTTCTACCCTTCAGCTGTACGCCTGCACCGTCACGTCACCGGTTCGTGGGGAAAATGCATGGTCTCATTTCATCGTGGTGTTATCAATCATGGTATTGTTCCTCTGCAAGCAACGACACTGAAAAGTTCACAGCTTGTGCAGCCTCTGGCTGTGTCCCCTGTGGTCCAGGCTTGCCTGGCCCCCAGCCCTGTGGATGGGGATCAGGCTGGATACTGTGCCCAGCAGCACTCTCCGTGCCTTCTGCCTGTCTGTGTAAATAAGTGCTGGGTCACGGCAGGAGGGTGTCTGGCTCAGGGAGATACTGCCTTTGGGGAGACCTTGAGTAGGGCGGGCAGGAGTGCTTTCTGTATGAGCAATTAGATTGGTGCTGGTTTTATGGTCAGTTTAGGGTTTAATGAGATTTTGATTGCATTTCCTTTGTGAAGGGCATTATTCATCGCTTCCCATCTCAAAGTCCCTGGTATATGGAGCGCTTGTGTGCATATGGTTTACATAAAGTGGTTTTTTGTGGCCTTGGTCTTGTAAGACACAAGTGCCAGCTTGGAGATGAGCTGCTCTCAGGGCTTCCAGAGCAGCCAAGGAGACATGGGGAGCCTTGGCACAGAGCTGGCCTGGGGTTTAAAATGAGGTGGCTTTTCCAGTTTTGCTGAGGACAGAAAACATGGGCAGGGCTTTATTTTTTGTCTTGCTAAGCTGCAAGCAAAAGTGATCCCAAAGGTGTGGCTTCGATCTGAGCCATTTGTGGAACCAAATTTCCAAGGCAGGTAAAGAAACAAGGCAAGAATAGACTGGCAACTGAGGTAAAAAGGGTGGGAGGTGTGTTTGGCAAGAACCCCTCAAGGCCATGTTGTATTTTTCAGGCATCAAAGCATCTCTCAGTCTTCCTGACAGTGAAGGTGGTTGTAATATTATGGAAAGCAATTTTGTGGGAAAACTAGAACTGCCTCCTTTTTACAAGTAGGTAAAGCAAGCTCCTGTCATTGGAAGCCACAAGGAAGAAGTCAACAACTTTTCATTTGATGTTTTGTCTTGAGAAGGAAGGTGCCATCTGCTCACAGTCAAGTTCTGTCTTTCCAGACCCTCTGGTCATTATAGTTTTGGAGTGGGATAGCAAAAGTGGTCTGCTACACTAAAATAATTTCTCAGCCTGTGATGTAGCCCCAAAACTACTGTGGCAAGTCCTTCCCAGTGTAAGGCTTTAAACACAAAGCACCCCTGACACCCACATCTCCCCATTTGGGACAAGGTGCCAAAAGAGGGTTTTTTAGCTCCAGCTCTTTAGCTCATGGACAGTCAGGAGAGCTGAGAAGTGGGGGAAGGGCTGGAGGTGGTGGTCTGGGGCTGTGGGCAGATGGTTTTGTTTGGAAGTGAGGAGGCCAAGTGATGTGGGGCCGTGGGAAGACAGTAGGATGGAGCTCACCTCAGGAGGCTTGTACCTCCTCCATGACTTTGAGTCAGAAGATGAGGCATGAAGCGTGTGGCTGTGTGGTCAGCCTGGCCAGAGCCCTGGGGCCGTGCTGGGGCTGCACACTATCCTTGCAGTTAAGAGAGGGCAGCCCTTCATGCTGGTGCTGTGTGTCCCCCAGATTGACAAGTACCTCTACGCCATGCGGCTCTCCGATGAAACGCTGCTGGACGTCATGGCTCGCTTCAGGAGGGAGATGAAGAACGGCCTCTCCAGGGATTTCAACCCAACAGCTGCGGTGAAGATGCTTCCCACCTTTGTGAGGTCCATTCCTGACGGTTCAGGTAAGCAGCTGAGGGTTTGTTTTCCATAGTAAGCATGGGTGTGCTTTGTGGAAACCTGTTGGACATGCACAGTGTCCTACCAAGAACAAGAGGGATTTGCTTCCTGGCAAGCCCAGACAGTATTTAGAAGACAGCCTCCCCTCTGTGTGCAGGTCTGTTCCCGCAGATGCTGGGAGGTTTTGTGATTCCTTTGTCATTTTGATGCCAATGGAAGGGCCCTTCCTAGCAGTCAGTTCACTGTCACTCAGTACATTTACTCTGAGACCAGTCTGCCAACAATCAATACTTCACATGGAATGATTTTTGATTCATGCAGTTCAAACTCATGTGACCTAGAGTCCTAAACACAGCGGCTTTTAGTGATGTGCTGTTTCCTTTAACATCTCCTCTTACTTTTTCCTCAGTGGAACTGTGAACCATTACAGGCTGAATTTGAATTTCCTGGCATTCATTTTGCATTTTGTAGCTTCCTCTTCCAGACTGCCTTGCTGGAAAACTCACAGAACTCAAGGAGAATGTAGCACGTGGCTCCAAGCTGCTGCTCTTCTGTGCTAAGCTTTTTCCATCTGGATGCAGGGCTTGTTTTTTCCATGCCCACTGTACCAGATAAAAGTGGCACAAACTGCTATCAGACACCAAAAAGGTGTTATGTTGGTAATTGAGACCAAGATTGCCTCTATTACTTGTTACTTAAAAATTAGTATGTGTTTGTAAAAAATACCATATGTAGAGTATCTAAATGTATTTATAAAAATTATATAATAGTGTTTATTATTTAGTAGTAACACTGGGTTTCCCTCTCATGTAGCATGAGCTGCTTAACTAGTGTGCCTACCACAAATTAACAAGTTTGGTGCCTACCTTGCAGAAATTGCAAGAACTGTATAACAGAGTTATTACCTATTTTGAGGAATTTTTTTTGAGTTAAAATTGAGAATTTATTGGTGAAAGAACATGAGGCCAGGTGCTTTGTGTAAATTGGTACTGCTCTCTGGCAGGTGGAATTCTCTGATAGCTTTGCTTTGCTTTGCTGTTGCTTTCTGCCAGCTCAAGCTCTTAGTTGAGATGTGATTTGCTGCCTGAGGAAAACCAAAGGAAGAATGTATTTGAATTCTCTGTTTCCCTTATTTTAGCATTGCTGGCTGTTATGTTGAAATGTTGTGTTGAAATTTGCAGCCTATTGAGAAAGGCAGAAGCTGCCACACACAGCTGGGTCACAGGCAGAGGTTGCACTAAGGGTTTGCACATGAGGTGACTTCAGGACTTTTGTGTGGGATCCCAGCATTTCTACTGGCTCTGAAAATCCCTGTTTTTTCATTGATATTTGTTTTGAATTCATTTGAGTAGTGACTTGTCCCCAGTTCCCTGCCTGCCTTATCAGGCACTGCACATTATCAAGCCTGAGCTGCTTGCAGTGAGTAAAATAATTTTGAAAATTGTTTCATCGTGCAATCTGGGAAGACTTAGAGATGGCCCAGGAGAAGGGGATCTGCACATGGCCAGGAGAAGTGTGAGAGGTTGCTGAGCACTGCTGGGACTGAGGAGGAGCCAGAGCAGTGAGCAGCCCTGGTTGTGTGTAGGCGTGTCTGTGTGTCAAGGCATTCATTTCAGATTGTGCATTACACACCTGCCTAAAATAGAACCTCGTGTATTGTGTCCAGGGCACTCAGTTCCTGCTCCTGAGCCTGCCTGGCTCCTGCCAGCCTCTCCAGGCCGGGCACACTGCTGGCAGTGCTTTGCTGCAGGGATTAGGGCAAGGCAGTGCATTGCCCAGGACAAGTTCTATAGAACTCAGTGGTGATCTGTGTGTGTGGGTGGCTAGAGCCCCTTTGGACAGGTGTTAGAAAAGCAGGCAGAGCCATTCCATTCTCCCCTTGAAAGGGCATGTTCTGAGCCCAGGTATGAGCAATGTTTGCTGTGAGGGGGTGTTGTGGCATTTCTTCCCCTGACTCACCCGTGTGTGCCTGTCACATCTGGCACAGCCATGGCACGGATGCAGCCAGGACAGGTGCAGAGCCCCTCCCTTCCCTCTTCCTCCCAAAGGTTCTGGGGGCCCTCACGGATGTGGCTGTGCTGATGTGCCCAAAGATGGCAATTTCTGCCTTCAGCTGTCCCTCCGTAAAAGCCAGAGGCTGAAAGCCTGCCCTTTTCTCTGGCCTGTCTCTAATTACTGCCTTGTAAGCTCTTTCCTCTGAGTCCAATTATTATTATGGGAGCTGACTATTCAGAAAAATACTGTTGTTTACTTTCAGATCTGTGCTTGTGTTCTTTTTCAACAAGGAGTTTGTGAGCAGTAATTCTAGAGACTCTGGAGGTGTTGATGTTAACAGTTTTTTCCCCCTTTCATTCAGAGTTGTTTAATTTTCAAAAGCCATGAGGTTTTTCTGTCCCCAGTGCCCAGAATGGTACCTTAAGCTAATTCAAAATGCTTTCAAAGTCCAACTAAATTCACAGCAGGTTTGATTGCACCTTGGTGTTACAAAGCACAGATTAAATGCTGCTACTTAGGTTTAATTCCATAAGTACACTAAAAGAAAACTCTAGTTGCACGCAGAAAGCTTTACACTCTGGTTCTGAGATCTTTTAAAGGGTGAAGGATGATTCTTAATATTTTTTTACCTTGCAATGAGCTTGATGGTGCTGGAAATCAAGCACCCCAACCTGTTAATTTATTTACAAGGAAGGTATTTCTGAAGTGTAGTGTTTGTTTGAGGTATGCACTTAGGCTTGAAAAAGGGCCATCTGGTCCAGTGTTGATTTTCCCATTAGCTCTTGGAGGAAATGGCTTACACTCAACAGATTATACCCATAAGATAAAGCTTATTTGGGTATTTGGCTTAATGAGAGACTTGTGGTCAGTGTTTGACTTCCAAACTTGCTGCAATGAAGTAGGTTATGAATTTTTTATGCTGAGCCAAATAAAGGGAACTGCATCTCCAGTTTGTGTAGGCTCATGTTTTAAATGGCATTTGTGTTGGTGCAAAGCAGTGTTTAAAGCCACACTGCTCAGAAACAGGTGGGGAAGCCCTGTGAGATCTGTGTTTTGGCAAACTCACCTTGCCCATGTCTTGAGCAGCAAGAAGGACAAGTTGCATTGCAGTGCAGTAAAATTAGGAGGTGTATTAGAAGTTGTGGGCTCCCACTGTAATTTTGCTATGTTTTTCTGTATGGAGTTTATTGCTCCTTGTGTTTTCTCACATGACAGTGTTTTGTTTCTGTGTTACATTGCAACCTTGGAAAACCAAAGGGACATTTGCATTGTGTTTTTGCCTCTCTTGGTCTGTTTCTGTTAAAAATCCTGTCCTGAGGGACACCTTGTGTAGTTCATCACCTTTGCTGCCTGAGATGAGGCTCCCAGAGGTGCATGGGGTGATGAGGAGGAACAGCTCACTAGGTCAGATTTTAGGAGTTTTGATATAGGATTGGACAGAGTAATCTCAGAGGCAAGTATGGCTCTGGAAATCCTTGTGGATAAATTGCATACCTGGAATCTTTGTGTCAGCCTGGGCTCAGAAGGCTCTGGGAGCTGAGTGTGTTCAAGGTAACATGTCACAACAATCTTCCCAGCTGCTAGAGCTTTTTCCACTTTGAATTTAGGTAGAAGTGGAAAAATGGCAATGTTAGGAATGGCCTTCTGAAAATCACGGCTGATGAGGAAGCAGGATGAGGAAACACCACTGCCTTTGCTCTGCTGCCCTCCAAGCAGCCTCGGTGAGCCCGGGATGCCCTGCACAAACACAAATCCTTGCCAAGAGCCCCGGTGATTGTCTGCAGCCTGGGCACACACTCCTGTGTGAGAAAGTTGTGCACACTGCTTCCCTAAATATCTTTTTGCAGACTTTGACAATCACTGTCTTTGCTCCCTCTTTGGTAGGGCATGAGATAGCACCAGCAGGTCAGACAAATATGTTTGCCTTGCTCTCCAGGGGTGCCAAAGGTGTGATTCCTCAGATAGCCAGGCCATGTGTGCGGAGTCTGTGGGGATTGGAGGGTACTGGATTGGCTTCAGCTCTCTCCAGCACAGGGGGAGATGGAGGTACCCCAACTCTTTCCTCCTGGGCAGACATTAGGAGTTCTGTGCAAGGCATCACAACTTCTGAGTAACTCCTGCAGGAGTACAGGGCTGGTTTTTTAGGCTGTTGTTTCTCTGACTTCTCTTATCTGTCTGCAGTGAATCTCAGCCTTTCTGGACATGAGATGGGGAGTGGTTCCTACTTCCATTACATCTGTGTGTAATTTGTTGATTTTAGAGCAGCCACCATTCATTGTTATTTGCCAAAATGACACAGGTTTATTTACAGCAAAAGGCTGCTTGTCAGTGGTCTGGCATCCCTTCATTTTACTGTCTCTGTTTTCAACATCTCTTTTGGCTTTCTCCTGAGATCTTTGCTCTGCCATCTTCATCATGAGATCTGGATACAGACTGTCCACTGTTTTGAATTCTTTGTGGGTAAACCTTCATCGCAGTTGCCTGTGTATCCATGGTGGTTGGCATTGCCATTGCACCAGCTTCCTGTTAAATTGTAGGGAATCAGATCAATGGAATCAGGTTCATGGGGATGCCCTGCAGCTGGCACTGTAGGGACTGGACATTTGCTTCCGTGCTGCACTTTACCAAGCTTGATGTTTCCCAGATTTGTGTTGCATACGCTTTTTAATCACTTGTGTCTTGTTTTCCACATAGAGAAAGGAGATTTCATTGCACTGGATCTTGGTGGTTCTTACTTCCGAATTCTTCGGGTGAAGGTATCGCATGAGAAAAAGCAGACGGTGCAGATGGAGAGTGAAATTTACAACACCCCAGAGGACATCATGCATGGGAGTGGAACACGGGTAAGCACCTCTTCCTTGGCACATCCCTCTGAAGATTAGCTGCTTAGATTTTAGAAAACTCCCACAAGACTGAGCTTAGCATCGTGGCAGTTGAACCTACAGCATGCAGACTGTACCTCAGTGTCAATGCTGAAAATTAAAATAAAGAGTGTAGCAGAGCATGCATGGGTGCTGCAAACCTGCTGTCATCATGTGGGAGACTTCTGGATAAGAGAGGGAAAAGATGGCTTAGAAAGAAAAATTCTGGTTTTTATAGTGAACTTACTTTCTGTTAGTACAAATGGAGAGCAGGAAAACAACTTAGTCTTTGTAAGCAATGAACATGACCAGCCCTGCAATTGTAGTGTTAGATGAGGGGTAGAAATCACCATGACAGCCACATCTCTGTGCTGGCAGTCTGAGCAACTCAGCATTCATGGAAAGTACAAGTACATTGAAAAAATTACGGGAAGCTGATAGAATGTTTTGTCACAGCTTCACTTAAGTTTTGCTGAGTAATTTAAAGGGTTTTTTGGTTTTTTTTTTTTTTTTTTTAGTCTTCCCTGTTCCAAGTGTAGAAAATATTTGTATGCGTACACTTGGATTTCAAATTGATTTGGTTGAAAGTTTTTTAAGTTTTTTGGGTTTTTTTTTTTTTTTTTTTTTATGATCAGGAAGTGGATTACACTGGCAGATTTGTCTCTGTGTCAGCCTTAGGCAAAACAAGTAATTTTCGTTGTTGGAAACAACAAAGTTTCTACACTTTTTATTAGAATAAGGTGCTGTTCAGGAGTGTGAGACCCACAGGAAACTTGAAGTTTGTTTCACAAGAATAAGCAAAGTAGGAGAAAAAGAAGAAATATGGGAGCAGCATTTCTACCTTTAATATGTTCTCTGTAGTCACCTTAATACCTTTATTGTCTGTATGTAATAAGTGGTTTTCATTCCCATGCAGCAGTGAGTGTAAGATGGCACTCATGTCTTGCCAGTACAACTGATAAAAGCATTGCTGTGATATCTGAACTACAGCAGTAAAATAACCTTCTTGTAAAGACTTGTCTTAACCTTATGGCTTTGTTTTTGGGCCAAAAGGTCATGCAGTGGCTTTCCCACAGGGTGGTTTTGGAGAGAGGCTGTGCTGAGCTGAGCTGCCTGTGGCTGGCAGGGACAGGGAAGTTGGGTGGGCTGCTCAGAGGCAGCAGGAGTTGCTTGTCCATGGATGGGTGTCAGGAGCTGGAGGCTGACAGGCAGCAGGGCTGTCTGCACACCCCAGTGTCTGTCCTGGGGAGGCAAGGCAGGCTGCCTTTAGGGGATTCTAGATGGAGACATGATAAGGGTGGTAAGGAGAAGCTGGGAAGGGAGACATCAGCTCTGCTTTCTTTCCATGTGTTTGTCATATCTGTGTTTTAATTTTTCAATATCCAAAAGCCATTTGGCTGTGTGGAGCTCAGGCTGATAGGCTTTGTCATGGCTTTTAGGCTGAATGAAAGGCGAGCAAGGCTTCTGCTGACCCCATGGGCACAGTATTGAAGTACCAGGAAAATCAGAGCAGAACTTGGAAGCGTTATCAGAATAGCACCCGGGTTTGAAGTTGTTCCATGATGATACCCAGTGCTTGCTGTGTGCCTTCAGAGGGAAGCAGGGGGATGCCCAGGAGGCAGACAGGCTGCTGATGATTTGGTGCTTATGACTGATGTCTATGCTTGAGGTTTTCTGAAATGTCCGAGCCAGATTTGTGGAATACTTGGACTGAGCTGCCTGTGTGGGGTAGGCTACTAATGATTTCCAGCAAGCTGTGTCATTAACTTTGCTGAGTTACACTCCTAAAGCTTAGTGCGTAATCAGCTTATTGAAAGATTGTGATTTATGGCTTCACATCTCACTAACATGGTTTGTTTTGATATTTTCTACTTCACAGCATTCAAACTTCCATTTTTGTCCATCTGTCAGGCATGGGCTTACCATGTTTTACCAGTCAGACAGTTCCCTATCAAAGTCAAGGGCAAAACTCTGATTGACTTCAGTAGTATAATAGCAGGTAGAAAATTTGTAAGAATCCTGTCTCCTGTGCTAACTCAGTGAAAGGGAATGTGCCTGAGACTTTTGGTGTTGCTTTTTGTGTTCTGCCATGACTGGAGATAACTTATGGATTTGTGACTGTTCTCTGGATCTCAAACTGTGGTTTCCTTGCTCCTTAAATCATCCCCATTGAGGGGCTTGGGCTTGAGCTTGGATCTCCAGTTGCTTGTCCAAGTCTGCTGGCCAAATGCATCATTGTGGAGACCTCTTGGAGCCCAGTTTGAGCAGGCAGCTTCTTGGTCAGGGGAATTAAGCCTGATCTGTTGCTCAGGGTCTCAGTTTGTATTGCCTCAGGTCTGTAAATCAGATGGTCCTTTCCTCTTGGCTGTGGCATTCTCTCTGTCCCTCTTTTTGACATATGATAAAATATTTAGCTCACACTGTTCCCTACTGCAAATCAGTGGGTAAAAGAAGACTTTGATTTTTCCTCAGTGCATCTTCCATACTTTAATGAAATTTTACTGAATCTTTGTCATGTTGCCTCTACTATCCAGTCAGAGTCATTTGGCACTGGTAAGGTTTGGATGTTAATATGGGCACAGGCACACACAGACGCTGCCTTGAGTCTCCTTAGGAAAAATTTACGAGCGTCAGTGGTAGCAATACTAATAAATGTCTGTCTTTTTTCTGCTTTTGAGCCATGCCATCCCTCTGTGGTTTATGAACAACAGTAGCACTGCCAGACCGTGCATCACTGACTAGACACAGCTCCTGTAGTGTCCACATTATGGCTAATAGTTAACTGGATTTGCCTGCCCTCCCAGTGTGCTGCTAACTCACACAGGTGGGCTTCAGCCCATCCTGCCAGGCCTGTGTGGGCAAACACAGCAGGTGCACAGACTTTTTGGAGTCTGTTGGGAATGCCCAGGAATTTTTTGCTTTTAGACTTACAAAGCAGATCCCGTCTTTTCTCTATGCATTGGTAGTTCTTTGCATGAGAGGGATTTTTGTAACAACATACACAGTCAACATTTCTGCTTCCTGCTCTCTGAACTCCCGAGGGGTTTCAGGTTGGCCCCTGGTTTTTGTTTGTAATCCTGGAAGCAGCTGAAAGTTCAGTAGGATTGAGTATTCAGCAAGATACTTTCAGATGGGAAGCATAATCAAAACACACACTCCTGCTGTTTCTGTGTTCCTCCTGGAGAAGTTGCTATATTCTATTACGTAACTGCAGCTATTTTCATAATTCCTCTGTCCCTCATCTGGACAGCTGAAAATTGTCTTCCAGAAGTGCAGCAGAGTGCATTGCATTCCCATGTTGTTTCTCTGCGTGGGCTCAGAAAAATGTCTTTGATTTGCCCAGGGCAGTGAATGGCAACATTCTCCCTGGGAAACCACTGTACTTTTCCTTAATCAAATCTGACCTCATTTAAGGCATGAGTTTAAGGTGTTCAGTTTAATTGTAACATTACGCACACTGCTTCTTGACCTGCTTTGAAGGACAAAATTTTCCTATTCATCCTTTGTAATTGCTGCAGTCTGTCTGTAGTACATTCCTGTCTCTCCAAGACTCTCAATTGTTCTTAATAAAGCTGTGTGGGCTAATTGGAACCAACAGATGTCTTTGTGTACTCCCTCCCAGTTATCCCCAGTCTTCTTGGCAGATTACCTCCTCTCATCCCACCAATGCTGTAGATAGGATTTGTTCAATTTTCTTTGGGTTTTTGTTTTTCAAGGAGTTCAAATGTGAGGCACAGTTATATCCTGGGGCAGGCAGGCAGTGACTTGTTAATAGCTTGCCATCCATCTGTGGTATGGGTCAGTTGAAGGCATGTCTGGCTTTCTGGTGCTGATAAATACAAACCTGGGTTTTTGTTGTTTCAGTTGCTCAGGCTTGATTTCAGCTTTGAGCGTTGCAGTCTACCTGAGGGGCTTTCTAAGTGGCTCAGTGTGCTTTGTGCCTCCCTGGTTCCTGGCCTGGCTGACAGGGACACAGTGCCATGGTCACAGGTGCCATTGAGGTATCTGGGTGGGAGTTGGTACCCACAAGCCTGGTGCAGGCTGCCTACATAGTTCAACCTCTCAAAAAAGTGCAGACAACATCCCCATTTTGGGTTGTTTCTCAGAACATGGAAAATATTTAGATGAATCCCTTGGATTTCCTTTTTGTTTGTTTTTTGTGTGTCTTAGGACTAGATTTGGGATGATGTTCTTTTGGGTAGCTCCTGCAAAGTGCTGGGTTCTCTGGTCTCAGCAATGCTTGAGACAAGCAGATGTTGTCTTCTCTTCATCACTGTAAAAGTGCTCAATCTCCTGTGGAACTGAATCCCAAATGTTCTTTGGACTGGCTCCTTCCTGTTTTAGAAAGGTTAAAAAGGCATTTTTGTTCTCATCAAATGTTAAGTGGAAGGGTTACAGCAGGCTCGAGAGCCACGAGCCTCTTGTTTCAGGAAGTGTTTTTATATGGGTGTAAAAGATGCCTACAGGATTAGGTGTGTAAAAGGACAATGCATTTCATAATGTATTATTTATTAAGGTATTAGTATACCCTGCTTGAGAGTATTTTCATAGCTATGCCATTTATACATCTTTTAAAATCTGGAGAGCTATTTTCCCCTTTCCTCTCACTCAGAGCAGTTTTCATATGGAGTTTGAAACATTTTCTCCCTGAAGCTGTATGTCTAATCATGGTGTTTTAATGTTTTTCTTACAGCTTTTTGATCATGTTGCTGAATGCCTGGGAGACTTTATGGAGAAACAACAAATCAAAGACAAGAAACTGCCGGTTGGGTTTACATTTTCCTTCCCCTGTCGACAATCCAAGCTAGATGAGGTAAGAAGATTTCACTGTTTTCTTAATACACAGAAGAGCTGCCATGTTATTGAAGCAGTATCCCAGACAAGTCTCATTTTTGGGATAAATGAGTATTATATCTCACTGTTAGACTGTGTTTGTGTTTATGTTTCTGCCTGAAAGAGTTGGGTAACAGAGAGGAGGAGACAGCCGGTGTTTTGTGCTGAGCTCCTCAGTGTTATGGCTTACCCTCTAAACATGGCAGTGGTTTTCCCTGCCTCCTGTGCAGCCTTTTCCCCCTCTCCCCGGGGTGTGGCTGGTGTGACCCTGCCCAGCAGGGTGTGCTGGGGTTTGCTGTCCCTCACGAGTGCACAGGGATCTGGATCCGGGTGTCTGTGCCCAGCGTGATCCTGATCCCGGGGACCAGGGCCACTCAGACAGGTCACCTGGAGCCAGCCTGCAGTGCAGGGGATGGGGATAACCACCCTGTTCCCTGACTGCTGGCATTCCCAGGACAAGGATGCTCCGGTGTTGTCCTCCTTTTGCTCCTTGTACCACAAATGACTCAGCAGCCTCCCAGTACAGCATTGCCATGGCAACGGTGTAGCAAACGAGTGCAGGAAAGTTAAATCTACACAAAACACTCAGAGGCTGCCCTGTTAAAGCATGACCTGCTTTTCCAGCTTGCAGGTCTCTAGGTTAGCCTGGTGCAACAGCCCCTCAGATGCTGGTGCTGAGGAGGGCCAGGTGAGGCATGATTTCTTTACATTTCATACTTCTTGGGCAGTGCTGAGAGCTGAACCCAAGGGTGCTGACTAACTCAGGGTCTGAAAGCAGTTCAGAGCAGAGAGCTGCCTTTACCTGCATCAGATCAGAAGAGATGAGTTGATCTTGGGGCAGCTCTCCCATCTGGCCATGGAGCATGGCGAGGCTTGGGCTCCTGACCACAGCAGAGCCGTGCTGGGGATGTGGTTGTGAAGTTGGGTTGCCCTTGGGAAGGTTTGCTCAGCTGCATGATGAAAGGTGCTTGTTTGTGGGCTGGTTGGCTCCAGCCAGCTGGGATGGAGTCGTGCTTGTGTGGGGCAGGCAGCACATGGGTGCCACGGGGACACCTGAGCAGTGGCAGAGTGGAGTGGGATAGTAATGAGACAAGGGGGGGTGCCTCTTAAAGAGAAAAGCCAACAACAAAAAAAATTATTGGCAGTTTTGCTGATGTGTTTTGAGTGTTTGAAAAATATGTTTTCTCTGGATTCTGTGGGCCAGGTTTGTTCTTGGATTGCTACTTCTGTGAGGCTGCGCTTGCCTGGGTGTTGTTTTCTTGTGCTTGGTGAGCAGGAGGAGGCAAGGTGGTCCCTCTTTGCTCCAAGGGTGATAAGATGGGCACCCATGTTTGGGCCCCACTCAACCCTGCTGCATTCCAAGGGCTCCTTTCTGCTGCCAAGGCTTTGCTGGTGAAGGAGAAATTCCTTCCAGCACAGTGGCCAGTCACGCTGAGAGGAGCTGCTCTTTGCCAGTGTGGTTTGACCAGTTTCTTATAAAAGTTTTGTGAAACAAGGTGCCCTTTTTGCCCATGAAAGCTGTGCCAGCAGAGCAGGCTTTGCCCACAGTTTCCCTGCACAGCGGCATGGGGCTTTGCTGGGTTTCTAAATGGTGCTCCATTGGCAAAACTTACACAAACTGAGTTTGTGGTCGAGGGGTAGGAGAGTATCTCTTGATCTGGAAAGAGCTGCCCTGACCCTCTGTTCCCTGTAGCTATCTCAGTTTGGAGGAAAAATTTGATTTCTAAGCTGAGATATGGGCAAACATACATCTGGGCAATGGCTGCTTGTGCCTACAGCTTCAGCTTTTCTGGTTTTTGGTTTCTTGGACTCCTGTTGTGACAGATGTGAATATTGTGGTGGGTATGGAAAGTTGAGCTGGTTTGAGTTGTCTTTCTGTCAGTTGATTACTGTCAATACTCTTTTCTTTCTTTTATTATTATTTACCTGTACACTGAATGCTCTGATTCAGCCAGGCATTATGCAAATAGCAGAAAATCAGTGTAGTCATTACCTTGGGGGATTTGCAGGCTCTTCATGATGGTTTGCAGACAAGGAATTCAATACCAGGATTTCCTTTTTGATCTGTGCTGTAAAGTAGGGACATGCATTGTTACATCTCCAGTATTTTCATTTGCCTCAACCCATAAACACGATGCCACAGTTAAACAAGACCAGACAGATGGGACTCCAGGCAGTAAATGTGCAGCAGCCTGATCCCCACTGCAGCTGAATCCTGGACATGCCAACATCATATCCCTGTCTGTAGTCAGTCCTGTACAGTCAGCTTTTTCTGAAAGCAGTCTATTTCCATGGCCCAAAAGGATTAAATGGTTTTCCAAGAAAAACTGTCGAGGAGTAGCAGGGAGAAGAGTAGGCTGAAAATACAAAATGCAAACACACCATTTTCTAGCAAGGGAGGGGAAAAGAATTTTCCATCTTTCAGCTCACTGTAATTAGGCTCTAAGACCACCAATTGTCTCAGGTTGGGTTGTTAGAGGTCATGTGAGAAAAGGGACCTGAAGATTCATTTGAGGTATGAAATCTTGTTTTTAAGGAAAAAAAAAAAATCAGTGTGTGTCTTATGTTGAATGTTGCTGTCTTGTTTTATCAGGGTTTTCTGATAACCTGGACGAAGCGCTTCAAAGCGAGCGGAGTGGAGGGAGCAGATGTCGTGAGGCTGCTCAACAAGGCCATCAAGAAACGTGGGGTAAATTGCACTCCTTTTCTCTTTTAGCTGTATCTCAGCTTTGTCAGAGACCACTCTTCATGTCACTCACTTGAGCAGGTGGTCTGAGTGGTGGTGGAGCTCTGCTTCCTTGCATGAAAATGTGTGGGTTTGCTGGAAAAATGAGGCGGCGTCAGAGTTGCCATGTGGAAGCTGTGATTTTCCTCACAGCACAGAGCTGAGTTGCTGTGTCGTGGCTTTTTGCTGGCAACCTTCAGTGATTTTATCACTCTTCAAAAACTGAAGAAGTGCTGTGTGGCAGTGCTGTGGCTTTTCAGTGATGCCAACACGTCCCATTCCTGAGAAACTTGTTTCTTGTGGACTGGACTCAGCTGAGTTGTGCACCTGCTGTGCGTGGGAGTAGCAGAGGAGCTGAGCAGAGGAGAAGGGGATTTCAGGCTCAGCGAGCTCTTGCTCTCTGCAGTTTCTCAGTGTTGACTTTATAGAGAGTGAAGGTGACCAGGTTGCTGATTTAAACAAATAAAAAGGCACTGAGCGTGAGAGGGAATGAATTCAGGTTTGCATAATGCTTGCAGCCAGGTCATATGTTGATTACTCAGCATCCAAAAATTCACTGGAAACTGTGAAGTATTTGCTTTCTTTGGGCAGTTGTGGACTCAAGCAAACTTGAATTTTGCCCTCACCAAACAACATTACTGGAGTCACTTACTATCATTAGACATATCTCACACACTGAAGGACCTGAAAAGGAATGGCTGCCTGTAATTTATTTAATTATATTGTTTTTGTATTAAAATCTTCACTTGAAGTAAAACACATTGATGGTTTAAGTAAACCTATAAGAAATATTTTCTAGATTGATGCCTCAAGCAACTGCTTCAAACCATTCCATGATGTTTCAGTGCAAAGTTCCTTCTCCCTCGTGTATGGGCCTTTTCTTTCCTGCTTGTGTGCTCATGTGAGAGCAGGCCTGTGCTCTCTAGAGTGATCCTGGTGCTGTTTATTGCTTGCATTAGTCTGCTCTCACTGCCTTCTTGGGTACATGGGATGGGGAACTGGCAGACAGAACAGGGAATATTTTAAAAGATGAGCTGTGGTATTCAGACAGATTATTTGTCTCCTGTTCCTTGTGATTTTTTTTTTGCTGAAAGCAAACTGGTGAGGAACAGGAGCAGTGTTTTCCAGAGGAACCCTGTGGCCCAAGCTGTTGGAATTTGAAATGTAGGGAATTCTCAGAGCGTTGGGTCTGTCAGCCAAAGTTTAGAATTAAACACAGGGTTTGATCTGAGACCTTGGAAAAGGCTTCCAAACTAAGGTGCTAGAAGCAAGAATGTGGATTTATAGTTTGAAGCAAAAACACAATAAGTGGAGGAAAGTTTAGAGTTTTAGAGTTTAAGATATAAAAATAAAAGTAGTTACAAGAGTAAACAAGAAGTTTAGAATGCAGTACTGTAGGTTTGTATGTTATAACATGATTGACTAAGAAAGCTGACACTGTAGCATGAGTCCATAAGATGAAATATTTAAGGGTTGGGTCAAAATCATAAATATCCTTGTTGGCAGTGTTTTATTAATAAATAAATCCCTAAAAGTCTTGTAACTAGGGGTGTTGTGACCTTCTGAGGCATGTTGTAAAGCTGTGAGCTGAACTCACCCTTCCCTACCTATGTAGAAGATAAAAAAATAAACCACATCATCAAAACCAACTTAGAGGTCCCATCTCTAACTCACTCAAAACTCCTTCCAAGATGCCCCTCCCAAGTAACGCCCTGTTGCTCCCCAGGACTACGATGCAGATATCATGGCTGTGGTGAACGACACCGTGGGGACCATGATGACCTGTGGCTTTGACGACCAGCGCTGCGAAGTCGGCCTGATCATCGGTAACGCTCCCTGCGGCGGGCGCGGGGCTGCTCTGCCTCTGCCTCTGCCTGCCCGGCCTGCTCAGCCCCTCCTGCTCTCCTTTCCCCCCAGGCACGGGCACCAACGCCTGCTACATGGAGGAGATGAGGCACATCAGCCTGGTGGAGGGGGATGAGGGCAGGATGTGCATCAACACGGAGTGGGGGGCCTTTGGAGACGACGGTGCTCTGGAGGACATCAGGACCGAGTTCGATCGGGAGATTGACCGCGGGTCCCTCAATCCTGGGAAGCAGCTGTGAGTCATTTGTGGACATTTGTTTTCTGTCCTGTGCCCCATTTCCTTCCTGTGTTAGCAATTCTGCAGTTCAATAAAGCTTTGCCTCTGGCTGGGCCAGGCCTTACGGTGGCACGGCTGGGCTCTGCTTCCCACTGTTGCCCATGGATTTGTGGGTGACTGCTGTCCTCTCCTGCAGGTTTGAGAAGATGGTCAGTGGGCTGTACATGGGGGAGCTGGTAAGGCTCATCCTGGTGAAGATGGCCAAGGAGGGGCTGCTCTTTGAGGGGAGAATCACCCCTGAGCTTCTCACCAAAGGGAAGTTTGAGACAAAGCATGTTTCTGCCATTGAAAAGTGAGTAATTTATCCCTTTTCACTCCTTGCGCTTCAGAGTGACTCTGAATGTTAACTTTCCTGCTCTTTTTGCTTTGTGGGGAAGCCTGCTGCATTGGGGGTGTCTGCCATTCTCTACTGCCTGCATAGAGCTGGCATGTGGACCCCCAGCAGACAGTCTTTGCCCTCCTCCCCAAGATTTCTCCCTTCTGTGTTGGGAGGAACTTTAAAGTCTGCCAGTCCACGCAGTTTCAGGATACAAGCTGTAGTACCTCTCTGGCTGCTCACAGAGTTGCTACCCTGCAGCTAAACATGGGAGTGAGTTGGCTTAGTGCCTCCTAGCAAATGCTTGTGTTGCTCCTTGCTGTATCCCTGGGATTGCTGGGCAGAAGGAAAACAAGTGCGACAAGGCAGAGCATTCAGTCTCGTAGGCAGGGCCGGGTGCTGCACAGTGACCTCTGAGCTATGTGCCAGTTGGGTTCTTAGAGTGTCATCACCCCTTTGGTCAGTGCTCACAGGCTCTTCCCCCCTGTGTTTTTAAAATTCACATCACTGGGATGGTTTGGGCCATAGTCATTGGGCTGGATTTTCTTTTTGAAATGGCAAGTACGACTCCAAAGGAACAGCCAGTAACTTCTATAATGCCTGTTCCTCCTGCCACAGTTTGCTCCTGTCCCTGCAGACCATGTTATGTGAACAGCTTTTCATTAAATGTGTGTGTTCATTTGTTTTAACCACAGAGGTCTGTGTTGAGGACCAAGGTAATGTTGAATAGCAGTGAGAAAAATTCAATTATTGAATAATTCCATTATTAAGAGGAAAAATTTGCCCTGAAATCCCACCTTACTTCTGGAAGAGGCACTTTGGTTATGAGCAGGGGGCACATACCTGTGCAGCTTCAAATTTCTAGCTGGTGCTAGCAAGATGCAAGAGCACTTAAAAAGATATATGGGGTGCAGTTAGGGATGACAAGATATATACACGTTGTATTTTTGTCTGGGAAATGGCTGAGCTGGACAAGAAGTTTTGCCAGAAGATTTGCTCTCAGGCTCGATGCTAACGAGGGAAAAAAAATGCAAGAGGCAGAGATTCAGTAGGGTTGTAAAAGCCTGAGAAGAGACCTGTTAGGATGAAATTGCTTAGGCAACCTTTGCTCAGGGTTTTGTTTTTCTCACTGGGCTTAATTTATCAAGACGTGTGAGGGAATGAGTGTGGGATGAGGTGTATGTTCAGGCCTGTGCTGAATTGTGGGGCTGGTGCTTCATGCTTGAGACAAGCCATTTGCAGTTTAAAGCATCACTGTAATGAAAAAAACATTTTAAGTTCCTCCAGGTCCTCCCCATGGTGTGGCTGCTGTGGTACCTGGAATTGCATTGTTTGTAGGTGGCATGTTTGCACCAGGAAACATGCTTTAGTGGAAACATGCTTCAATGAAAAGCTTTTCCATCTGTGAATGAATGCATGTTCAGAGTGTGAAAAACACCGATCACTTGTTTTTAAGATTTTAAAAGTTTAATAGTAGTAAAATGGTTATGAAAATAGTAATGTAATTAGAGTAATAAAAATCTGAACAATTGAGGTTAGGACAATACAAGACAATAAGAAACAAAGAGTTACCGATGGTCCGGGTACCTCTTTCTGGGCAAAATAAGCCCGAAATTAACAGAGGATTAACCCTTAAAACAACAGCCTGTTGCATATTCATACACATCATACATGATGCATAAATTCAATTCAAACAAAGGATTCTGTCTGGTCGTTATCAATTCCTTCCTCTTAATTTGAGCGAGGCAGCAGGAAGTTAGTTTCTTTTGATAATGGGGCAATAAATTCTGTTTCCCTGAAAGATTTAGATATCCCGTGGCTGCTATCTTGGAGGGAGTCCTCTCTTTAAAAAAGTATCCTACATAGCATAGTTTCTATTTTAACATTATGTTATAACCTAAAACTATATTTAACACACTACTTAAGAAAATTAATACAGCATAACTTTCTAACATAACCCATGTAACATTCATTTTAATATTTGCGAAAAGCCAATCATAAAATACAGATTTTTCACAAGAGTGTTTTATCTCAAGCCTCATGGAGGCTCTCTAAGAAATGTTCTTTCTAACCTTCTCAAACCCCAGGCAGGCAGGGACACCCATGTTTGGATGTGCCTCAGTCCTGCAGTCCGGCACGCGCCCGCTGAGGATTTCCCTTTGCTTTGCAGGAGCAAGGAAGGTTTGAACAAAGCCAAGGAGATCCTGACCCGTCTGGGGGTGGAGCCGTCCCACGAGGACTGCATCGCCGTGCAGCACGTGTGCACCATCGTGTCCTTCCGCTCGGCCAACCTGGTGGCCTCCACGCTGGGCGCCATCCTCAACCAGCTGCGCGACAACAAGGGCGTGGGCCGCCTCCGCACCACCGTGGGCGTCGATGGCTCCCTCTACAAGATGCACCCCCAGTGAGTGCCCCTGCTCCTGCTGCTGCCACCTCAGCTGCCACGGGCTCTGGTTTGCAAGGTGTCGTCCCAGGACGTCACCCAGGCAGGCTGGGAGGTGGTGAACCCAAGCCCCTGAACGCCCCGTGGGCAGGGGTTTAGGTCTGAGCTGGGGAGCTTGGGGGAAAGGGGAGGTGTCTTTTAAGTGAAGAAAAGAGCCAAAACCCTGAGTAACTGGATACTGCAATGTCAGGGAAAACTACCGTGGTCTGAGATTTTGGTGGGAAGGGCAGTGCAGATTCTGGGGGAGATGCAGTGCAAATTCTGGGGGGATGCAGTGCCAATTTTACCAATTTTGGTGGGAAGGGCATGCAGATTCTGGGGGTTATGCAGTGCAGATTGTGGGGTGGATGCAGTGCCAATTTTGGGACTGGGCAGTGCAGATTCTGGGGGGGATGTAGTGCAGAGTCTGGGGGGATGCAGTGCTGATTTTGGGACTGGGCAGTGCAGATTCTGTGGGGGATGCAGTGCAGATTCTGGGGGTTATGCAGTGTGGATTCTGGGGGGGATGAAGCACAGATTCTGGGGGGGGATGCAGTGCAGTTTCTGGGGAGGATGCAGCACAGATTCTGGGGGGTTGCAGTGCCAATTTTGGGGCTGGGCAGTGCCGAGGCCGGGCTCGCAGCCTCCCCTCCCCGCAGGTACGCCCGGCGCTTGCACAAGACCACGCGGCGCCTGGTGCCCGACTCGGAGGTGCGGTTCCTGCTGTCGGAGAGCGGCAGCGGCAAGGGGGCGGCCATGGTGACGGCCGTGGCATACCGGCTGTCCGAGCAGCACCGCCTCATCGACGAGACCCTGGCCGAGTTCAAGCTCACCCACGAGCAGCTGCTGCAGGTGAAGAAGAGGATGAGGGCGGAGATGGAAGCGGGGCTGAAGAAGAAGACTCACGACACCGCCAAAGTGAAGATGCTGCCCACCTTTGTCCGCAGCACGCCGGATGGGACAGGTAGAGCGTGCCCTCGCTGCGGTGGCGATGCTGGCTTGGCTACAGGGTGCCCAAAATGGGCTCCCGGTGTGGGGTTTGGCGAGGCTGAGCAGATCTGGTGCAGCCAGAGAGGAACCTGAGCTGTGCAAAGGAAGAGACCCCAGCGCTGGCCCTGCTGGCCTGTTGGTTGCTGGCAGCCTGATCCTGTGTCCTTGCCTCAGGGTGCAAGCAAAGTCACAGCTTGAGGGGGGAAAACCACAGGTGGGATCATAAACCCAAACACATAGGAAGCTTGCTCACGTTACTTGGGTACTTTGCATTTCAGGGTGGCTGGCCAAATCTCAGCAGTCTCTCAGGGAACAGTTGTGTGGGTTCTTTTTCCCTTGTTGATTTAAAGGAAAACAAAGTAATCAGAGCAGCATCTGAATTCCTCCTTTGATGAAGATCTTCCCAACTGAGTTTTTAGGAGATTTTCTATCAGAATACTTTGAGAGAAGCATTTATTCAGATTTCACTTATGGTTCTTCAAATATACACACATGTTCTTTTACAGAGAATGGAGACTTTCTGGCACTTGACCTCGGAGGGACAAACTTTAGAGTTTTGCTGGTGAAAATCCGCAGCGGTAAAAGGAGAACAGTTGAGATGCACAACAAGATCTATGCCATTCCCATAGAGGTGATGCAGGGAACAGGAGAAGAGGTATTGGCTGCATTGCTGCTTGTAAAATAACTCTTTAAGAGCACATAACTTGTACAACTTCAAGTATTATGACTTTTCTCTTCAAAGCTGTTTGATCACATCGTTACCTGCATTTCTGACTTCCTGGATTATATGGGGATAAAAGGAGCACGTCTTCCTCTTGGCTTCACCTTTTCCTTCCCTTGCAAGCAGACCAGTCTGGATGCTGTAAGTTCCTTAGTATCTTTTCAATCTGTTTCTGTGCTTATGCCAGACCTGGTTTCTCTGCCTTCAGCCTCATGTCATCCACGTGACGCTTACAGGAAGGTCACACGAGGGGAAGGTTCGTGTGCTGACCCTGACCAGTACAGCAGCTCCTATAAATAGTTCCTTTAAGGGCAGTAATGCAAATGCTGCCTGTGGCTGTGACAGATAAGAGCATTTAAATTTTCCATGGTGGTCATATCCCTTTTATAAGGCATTATGTTTTTTTCCAACTGTGTAAACCTGCTGGTCTGTGACACCTCCCTGGTTCTGCAAGCAGTAAGCAAAAGTCCATCCCTGCTGCCCATCCCTATTCCCAGGTGAGCTTGTCTCACTGGATGGAGTGGTTGCACCAGAGTCTGTGGGCTGTGTCACCAGTGTGGCCTGCAGCACATCCCTGGCAAATGGACTTGTGTTCTTTGCACTTACATGTTTAACTTCTTCACTGCCACATGCTTACACCAACCTCTGCAGCTGTTAATAGCTTCCTGTGTACTTAGCTGGGGTTTCTTTTAAGAAAGGCATATTCTCTATAACACTTCTTTGGGGTTTTTGAGTTTGTTGTCCCAGTCACTACTTTTTTTTTCCAGAGCAGTGTTGGTTGCATTGCTCTGGAAATTTAGAATCCAATCACAATTAGTTGTTTTAGATGCAAATTCAACATACTGAGGAGATATTCCTTTTCACAGAAACTCTTCTGTAAAGCATCACACTAAAGTATTTGAGATGTTAAGTGTACAGAACAGCATCTGAGTCCTAGCAACTTGATAACCTCTTTTCTTGCTTTATAGGGTATCCTTCTCAATTGGACAAAAGGCTTCAAAGCTACAGACTGTGAGGGAGAAGATGTGGTATATTTACTTAGAGAAGGAATTAAAAGAAGAGAGGTAATTTTTCTTTTTTTCCTCATTCTACTCCTCTCCAGACTTGACAGACTTTGTGGGTCAGGCTGGCTCCCTCTCACAGGATCTGTGTGCCTTGTAGACAGAGGCTGTGCCTCCTGTCTTGCACAGAAGATTGTTTTTCCCCAGAGGCTTCTGACTTTCCACATTTGCCAGAACTTTCAAGGCTTCTTTCAAACTCTGTGACAATTTCCACATACATGGAGAAAGCTGTTTTCTAAATGGTGACTGTGGGAATGCACCTCAGTGCACCCTAAAGGACAGTTTTCTCCTTCTCTTCTTCATCTTGAAAAAGCCTCAACCAGTTTCACCAAAACTTTCTAGGAAGGGAAGAAAAATAGCCTGAGAAGGGTGTTAATTTTGCACAGATTTTATTAGCCAAGGAAAAGGAAGTCTTAAAACCTTTGTTACTGGAATTGCTACACAATTGCTGTGATACTGAATGTTTATACCATGTGCCTATGTAAAAGATATGTGCTTAAACATACTTAAGCCAGGGTTAAACTTCATTCTGAAGACAGTCTGTCATAGGTAGAGCACATACCTTAGCTGCCTGCTGGTAGATTAGGTTCCTGTTTTGGCATGTGTGAAATCAGGCTGGTAATTTCAGTTGTTTGTTTCCAGTGTGTTTCTACATCATCCCCTTTGGTGGGAGGGACTCTGCTATTTTTTCACTGCTGTTTTCTCTCTCCCAAAGGAATTTGACTTGGATGTGGTGGCTGTGGTGAATGACACAGTGGGCACAATGATGACTTGTGCTTATGAAGATCCAAACTGTGAAATTGGGCTCATTGTGGGTACGTGTTAGAGCTGCTTTTTATTAAACAGCACATCCACCCATCTGTCTGTGTTCTCATGGAGGCATCCCTGTGGTTAACTGAAAATAAAGCTAGGATATCTAGGAGTAAAAGAGAGCAAAATTCAACAGCCAGCTTAGTTCTGTCCACAGTCAGTTGAGATAAGCAGAGGCTGTGATGCACAATAAACCCTGTTTTATCTGGTAAAGGCATGGTGCTGGTGGGGAGGAGAGCAGATGTGGCCTCAGGGACCCTCAGCAACTCCTGTTAGTTTAGCCTGTCAGAGTGTCCCTGCTGGGGTGTTCAGCTTTCCTCAAGCAAGTGGTCTCTCAGAATAAAGCTGCAAAGTGCAGCCACAATTCCCAGATGGCATGTGCTGGAGGGCTGTGGCAGACTGAGCACAGACACACAGCTCCCTTCCCAGCAGTGACACAGCTGAAGTCACTCCACAGGCGACTGCTGCTGCCTTTGCAAATGCCACCTTAGTCACGGGGCAGTGTGAATTCCCAGAGCTCTCCAGAGCAATGAGTTTTCCATGGGAGGAGAGGGGACAAGGCACCTGCAAGCTTTAGGAATGCTCTCAGTTGTGAGGTGGCTTGGAGGAAAGAAAGAAGCCACCAGTTTCTCCTCCAGACAGCTGGAAGGCGTCCAGGATGAGTCAGCAGAGTGCAGTGTGGGTAGGGAGTCATGCCTGCAGCTCCAGCGTGGCTGCTTTCAGGAACCAGAGTTCCCTGCAGGAAGGACAGCGTGTCCTTGGGGTGCTGAGACACCCTCTGGGGACTGTCCACTGCAGCCCTGCCAGATCTGCTGTGCAGCCAGCGTGTCTGTGTGCAGAGCAGGGCATCAGGGAGGGCCTGGGCACCTCTGGGATAATGGGAATGAGAGCCCCAGGGCTCTGACAGCTCCCTCTGTCCTGCCTGGCTGACAGCACCTAAGGGAGGCTGAGCACTGCTGGCAATCTGCAGCTGGGTTTGGTCTGGTTTGCTCCTGCAAACCTGGCTCTCAGCCTGCAAACCCAGACATTCCCTCTGTCAAACCCTGTGCTGGGGCTCAGCTCTCCTGCAGCAGGGGAGTACTGTGGGAGGATCTATTTTAGCTCAGACTGTATTGATGTAATTCCCTAAAAACATGGCAAAGGAAAACAGACATGCTGTAGCAACTGGTATATAATATGGGATGCAGGATTAAATGACAGTTTAAGTAACTTCAAGAGAACTTTTGCCCTGGTGGCAGCTAAAGCTGCCTCTCTTTGCTAATAAAGCTTTCCTTCCTAAAGAACTCTGTGTACATGGAACACTTTGCCACACTCCTTAGGATCCTCTTTGAAAAAATATCAGATATGACCTCATCTCAACATGGAAGTAACCCTCCTGCTGGAGAAAATAAGCAACTAAAATCAGAAACCCCCTCAAGCAGTCAGCTGGTAAAACCCTTGCTGCCTCAGAATTTGCTGAGGTTTTCAGTTCAACATATTTTCCCCTGAATTCTGTGGGTCTGTGGGCTTTGTGGAAGGTGGTTCCCAACTGCAAAATCCAGCTATCTGCTTCCTGAAGTTTTGGGCTCAGAAGCATGTGAGATTTTTGTGCTGAAAGGGCTGCCCTGCTCTTCCTCCCTGCAGCGTGGGACCCTCAGCCCAGCTGGCCTGGGTGAGCTTCCTCTCTGAGCCACCCTGAGCAATGCACCACAGGAGTCATGTTCTCCTTCAGTTTAGGAATGTTGAAGAGTCGAGGTTTGGGGTTTTTTTTGATGTTTCAAATGATGATTCAACTACTTCTTTCAGAAAAAAACCCACGTTCAAGATCCCCCAGAATGTTTGTCAGGGCTGTGGTGCTGGCTTTAGCCTTGTTTTGTTCCATCCAAAGAGTAACCTCAGGGTTTGTTTCTTTCAGGAACGGGCAGCAATGCCTGTTACATGGAGGAGATGAAGAACATAGAGATGGTGGATGGTGAGCAGGGGAGGATGTGTGTGAACACGGAGTGGGGAGCCTTCGGGGACAACGGGTGCCTGGATGACATCAGGACAATATATGACAAAGCAGTCGATGACTTCTCCCTGAATGCTGGCAAGCAGAGGTACTGCAGCACAAACAGGGGGCTGTGCATGTGAGCCAGGCTGCCCTAAGTGCTTTTAAGACAGAATTGGGTTTGTCTCAGTTGAGAAGGGAGAGGTTGAGAGTGGAAAATGACTGCAGTCCTGCAGATCAGTCTGTGGGATCTCCCCTTTCTGTGCTTTTCCTGGACACTGCTTTTTTGTGCCTTATTTGCTGCCATGGGACTCTACAGCAGGGCTTTTGGTGAGGACTTGAAAAGTCTTGAAATTATGAAAAGACTCTTTTTCTCGTCCTGTGCTGTACAGAGGAGGATAAGATGGCTAGTCATTCTTTTACTCTGGGTCTCAGGTTAATCTCTTTTAGCTGAACTCTCCAGAGGGCTGGGCCTGTGGAAGTCCTGAACTTACACCGGCTGGCGTGGTTAAAGCTTGGAGCTGTTCACTGTGAAGCAGTCAGGAGCTCTCGAGCAGTTGCAGCCAGCTCTTATTTCAGACCATTTTCTGGATGGGATAGGTAATGTTAGAGGGCCTGCCTTTCTTGCTTCTGGAATTTGGTCCCCTTTTTGGGGCTCACCTTTTGTTTGGGCAAGTGCTTCCCTGTCCCCTTCAAGAGAAAGTTGACAAGGAGGTGTACCCAGTACCCAGCACTGATAAAACTGGCCTGGGACTGTTGCTTGCTAGGACTACAATCTTTCATCATTTCTTTGCAGCAGTGCTTTGATGCCAGGAGCTTTTAAAAAGATTTTGTGACTAGAGTAAATCTGCCCACAAAAAACCTGAGGAATACAGACAAGCTGGCAAGTCCCACAGGAAGCTCTTTAGAAGCTGAGGCTCAAACAGACCCAGAGGGGCAGACGTGGAGCGAGCCTGATGCAGCAGCAGAGTTGGCATGGAGTAAGCAGCCAAAGGCAGTAGTGGAGACTGCCAGGGGAATAATTTATTCCAGAGATAGTCAGGCACTCAGGAGGGAGGACACTGGCTGGGTACAAGCTTGAGAGAGCTCATGGTATTAAATGGACTGCGTGGCCTGCTTCCAGCAGGATGGCGTGATGGGCTCTGCTCAGTCCAGGGCACAAACCCTGCTGTGAAGCTTCAGGAGGTGAAATAAAGGATGCACCACTGAATGCCCTTCTCAGGAAAAGGAACTGCTCAGTTCTTGTTGGTAAGGACACAACTTACAGGCCCCAAAATGCTCCATTCAAACCAGAATGATGCTGGACGGGAGTGAGAGCAAAACATGGCTGAGACCTCCAAAGAGAAAGCTCAGTGGCTCCATGCAGCAAAATTGCAGGGAAACCACAAGGTACAGTCACTGCAAATGCAGCGTTTTTAAGGGAGTCCTGTGCTTCAAAACCAGCCCTGTGCAAGATAAAGGATGGGAAAAACCATGTCCAGCCTGTTCACAGGACCACTGACCTGCAAGTAGGCAGTCTGGTGGTCCAGGGTTGGTCTGTGCTCTTCAGTTAATTCAAGCACCTGGTTTCCAGTAGGAAACCAGTTATCCTAAAACCCCAGGGAGGAACCAAGCTGTCTTGAACCTCTCTCAGCCCCCAACTCTGCACACAGGACCAAAGTTTCCCACTTGCAGTCTTGCCTCAGGCTAAAGAGGGGAAATATCTTCCACCTGCAGCCCTCTGTCTAGCACAGGATAAGGAGTGATGCTTGGCCCTGGTACCTGCAGCTCTCTGTGCATAGGACAGCTGGCTGATAATGATGCTGCCTTGGCAAAGGTGGGCAGGCTCCCTCTGAACTGTCTTTCCTTGCAGGTATGAGAAAATGATCAGTGGGATGTACCTGGGGGAAATAGTCCGCAATATTTTGATCGACTTCACCAAACGGGGTTTCCTGTTCCGAGGCCAGATTTCAGAGACACTGAAGACCAGACATATCTTTGAAACCAAGTTCCTTTCTCAGATTGAGAGGTGAGCACTGCAGGGGAGGCTGCTTAGAGTGACATAGTGTAGTAGTGTTCATCTGGTGACGCTGCTGGATGGGAGGGACAGCTGGAGAGCATTGCTTGCTTCTCTGGAGAGAATTTGAGTTTCAGCCTGTGTGTGTGCAGGAGGATTCTTTACAATATCATCTGAATTTCTAGCAATGCTCACTTCTAAACCCTGGGAAGGGCTGTCAAGGATTCCCTCACTCTATCATTTTATTTCCTTGTTTGGAAATCAAGCCATTTTCCTGGGCCCCTTGTGTGTGTTTAGCTGCAGTTGTGGAATTGAATGAGCACTAGCTGAGTGAGCACTGCTTACTGCGTGTTTTTGTGCTTTTATTGCTCGGACTCTGTATTTTAAACAATCTCTGAGGCTTCACGGGAGGGGAAAAACCCCAAGGTCATGGTTAAAAATATTTTCCTGGAATGCCCCATGGTAAGAAAAGAGAAAGGGAGGCAGTGCAGAGCTGGACTTGGAGCCTCTGTTGCTGCTTGCACTCCTCTCCTGCACTGCAGCACAGTGCAGGGATGATGGAATTTGCATTCCCTGGGGTCACTGGTGCTGTCAGGAGAGGCTGCTGCCTGGGGTGGGTGCACCATCAGTGCAATGAGGCTTATGGCTTGACTGAGGGCAACCTGTGACATGGTGTTCTCCTCCCACAGTGACAGGTTAGCCTTGCTGCAGGTGAGAACCATCCTCCAGCAGCTGGGGCTCAACAGCACCTGCGACGACAGCATCATTGTCAAGACAGTCTGTGGGGCGGTGTCGAGGCGAGCAGCCCAGCTCTGTGGTGCTGGGATGGCTGCCATTGTAGACAAAATCAGGGAGAACAGAGGGTTAGAGCGCCTGGAGATAACGGTTGGTGTGGATGGAACTCTCTACAAACTCCACCCGCAGTGAGTGTTTGCCTTCTCAGCTTTTGTTTGTGCCTTGCCTGTATGTCCTTCCTCCTGATGCTCCCAACTGGACTCTCTCACTTGCTGGGATAAGAACTAGGGGAAAAAATGTCTTAATCAGGGGGCTCAGGGCTTTCTGAAGGCCAATGAGAAGATTGGGAATGACTTGTCACCACGTCAAGAATCTTTCACAAACTGAAGGGGACACAGCTTGCCGAGTGAGTTGGAAGCTGTATAGCAAGGGAAGGATTTCTTGGCTGTGGACAGGCAATGACAGAGCAGTGCTGAAATGCCCTGGTGCCTCTTTGGAGGATGTTTCTGTTCAGTGTCCAGTGGAGAGGAGTTGCTGCAGAACAATGCAGGTGCGGGCAGGAGTCTAAAAGAGCTGGGGCAGGAGGAGAAGAGAACCAGTGCCCACCTCTAGTGTGCATGGAGGGAGATGGGTGGGAAGGAGGGGACTTACTTGGTCTGTTCTTTTCCCTCTGCTGTGGATTAGTGATCCCAGTTAACCTCACACAGACAGGCAGGGCTGGGAGGCAAGTGCTTTTTTCCTGTAACTCCTACTGCTCCCAGGCTTCAAATCCACCCTGGTTTCCAACATCTTATCCTGATGAGAGGGGACACAGTGCAAATGCCCGTGGCAGTGCTCCACAGTTGCTGCAGGACCTTCTCACCCACTGCCCTTGTTTGCTTTCACAGCTTCTCGAGGATCATGCACCAAACAGTCAAAGATCTGGCACCCAACTGCGACGTGACCTTCCTGCTGTCGGAGGACGGCAGCGGGAAAGGGGCAGCGCTCATCACAGCGGTGGGATGCAGGCTTCGTGAGGCTGAGCAGAACTGAACTCCACAATCCTGGCCTCAATTCTGTCTTGTGTTTCTCATAAAGCAGCGACTGCATAGTCAGAACTGGTAAAAAACTCAGAACTCACTGCTTTATTGGGGGAGAAAAAAAAAAAGTACAACTAATGACATAAAAAAAAAAATAGGATACAAGATAGAATGTGTGCTCTTAATAATATCTCCTGTTTCTGGACCCCAATCTGCATGTTTCTTACTCACCTTGTTGGTACCTTCCCCATCTGTAGGTCATGGGAAAAAAACCCCAGTCTATAATTTCTGCAGTTGTCAAAAATCAGTTGTTGTCTGAGACGAAACTGCCCCCAAGTGATGTGCGTTGAGAGCTCCCGTTGCATCGTACCAAACGTGTTCTTTGCAGCATCCCTGTTAAGCACACTGCCAGCACGCTGACCACCAGACCTGGGTGTTGATGCTTTTAAGTGAAGGGGAAGCAACAGTTCCCTCCTGCATTATCTACCTGCTGTTGTTTCGTCTCAAGCGGTTGTGAAACATTTTGGTGTGTCAGCACTGTGCACGCACGTAACTCTGTAGTGGGACGTGACACCGCGACTTACTCGCTTCCTTGATGCCTCCTGTCATGGTGAAAGTAAACACCCTTGTCCCACAGATCTGGTTCCACTGGTATTCCCCATTGCTTCTGTGAGTAGTGTTGTGTTACTGGGCGAAGTCCGTCACGTTTCGGCGAGAAGTCCCTAAAGAGTGGTTGGTGCCTGGGGTAATCCAAATCTCCAGACCTGCCAAATTGGTAGATCTATGCTCCCTACATGGCTGTGCTGTGTTCTTCTGTCGAAGGGTTCTTACAGAAATAGTTCCTGTCTCTTCTCGTTAGTCTAGGTCAGGGCACTGCAGCTGCCCTTCCACCAAACCTGCAGCTCAGCCGCGTGCCCCGGATGCGCCTACTTCCGTCTCTCGCCTTAAATGGGTATTTGCTTCCACACAGAGCTTTAATCTTTAATGCTGTCCAGCAGTCACTCAGAACACAGACACCCAGCCAGAGTTAGTGCGCAGAAAGGAAGAGGAAGGTTGTGTTTTGATCTTGCCTTTGAGGACTCATGTGCGTAAACAACCCAAAAAGCCAAAATTGGGTGCAGCTTATTCCAAGGACGAAGGCAACAGCAGATCATTTACACATGGTGTACCCTGTCCTCTGTCCAGTCAATGCCATTATTATATTTGCATACCAGTTGCATCGCTTAAATTGAGAAGCAGTTAGGAAGGCATGTGTCCAGTAATAACTGTAAGTCACACCACTTTCTGCAAAGAGGGAGACCACACAGTAGTCCTTAATTCCCACTCTTCTACCAAAAATGAATTTCAGATGTCCGCATGGTTTTCCCTGCTGCCTTTTCCTGCAGAAAGTAGATGGAATTTTGCAGGCTGCTCTTCTCTGCTCTCATTCCACTCCCTAAGATTTGGATTGCCCTACCTATCGATAACATTTCAATATGCATTATGGTGCACTGTGAGTGAATGTTGTAAAGTAACCTGTAAGTCACAAACAGTCATTGCAGCTTTAAGTGTGTGTCTACCTGAAAAATTGCATGCCTAACTGGTTTTGCAAAGGTAGAGGGTCTTTTTACTTTGCACACTAGTAGCTCTGGTACTAGTGTTACGTGATACTTGTGAAAATATTAAACTTTTTTGATGTGCGTTAACTGGTGTTTAGTGGTTCTTTCTGGAAGAGGTGCTGTTGGCTGGTGGCTTAGTGCTTTGGGAAGAGCTATTGTGTAGGGAGAGCTGCAACCTAATCCCAGTGGTGCCTGTGTTTTGTGTGTGTGTTTTTATTCCCGGGCATTCGGGGTCAGATTCACACAGGTCCCCGTGCCTCGTGTTTCCTAACGTAGTTCAGCAGAGGCACAGCGCTGACAGTGCCCAAATCTTGGGGGCCATGTGGCTTGTCCAAGTGCCCCTCGTGCCCTGTCTTGTGCAGGGGGATCTGTGGTGCAGGAGGACCTCGGGGTGCTGCACCGAGGGCGGTGTGGTTTCATTAGGCTGGTGATGGACATGTGTGTCTAAGCTCCCTGTGTGTGTAGGGTTAACGTCGGCTCAGCCCCGGTGTCAGGTGCTCCTGCAGCACTGGCTGGCACAGCCTGTGTTGGAGCTGTGGTAGATGGAAGCCCCTTTTTGTGTACACCAAAGCTGTGCTTCTCCAATAACGCGTTTTACGTTACAGCTTGAATAGTCTCTGACAGCCTTGATGTGCAGCTATGACCCCAAACAGGAGACAGAAGAAGGTGAGAAACTTTTTTGGGCACAGGGGACACGTTGCATTTGAATTGCTTGAAGGTTTGCAAATCTTGTGCCTGCCATCAGCAGTGCTGTAGGGGTGGTGTGAGCCGTGCCTGGGGACCTGGGTTTGGAGCTCTTTGGCACCTGAGGACCAGGCTCAGTGCAGGATAGAGGGTGAAGGAGAAGTGGAAGTTAAACTTGGTCTCAGGGTGACTGTGGATTTTGGAGATGCTGGCATAGGTCGTTTTGTTTATTGGATCCAGCTCATAACAAATAGGGAGTGAGTTTGTGTTTCTAACTTTTCCTACCATGGACCATAGTTGATGTACTCGGTAAGACACGGCAGTTCTTTTCCAAAGGGAGACATGGTGGGATTTCCATTTCCAGACTACTTCTTACCCCTAGGAAACTGTTCCAAGTGAATCACAAGCTATAACTGTCTGAAGAAATGTCTCCAATGTTACCCAAGCAATGACTGAGATGTCTTTCTTAAAGCTTTTAGGCTTGGTGAATAAAATCACAGTCCTCTTAACTGTTAAGCTGTAATTACTGCAATATGAACACAAAAATCTTATATTTCCTGGGGAAAAGACCATTTGCATACCACTGTTGTAATGTCATCTGCTCCTTACTCCTCTGGGGTTCTCTCAGAAGCCTTTTGAATGGGTTTTAAAACAAGCAGACCTTGTTTTGTTTTGTTTTCTTAAGAAAATAGCAGAAGGCAAAATAAAGTGTTTCTGAACTTTTGAACCCCGTTCTGTGCTTTTTGTTCATTCCTTTGCCATAAAAATTATTTTCTTGAAGTGTTTTTCTTTACTGACTGCAGGGACTGTTTTGCTACTTAGAGCACAAGTGAACATGCAGGAGAGGGATTTATTGCTGACCTGGATGTCTTTACTGCTGTGTGGTATTTAATCCTGTCTATATTTATTAATGGAGAATTGCATGTACTTACCATGGGGCATGGTGTTCCTGTTGCCTCATGTATCACAGGAATAACATAGCCTGCTGTGTAACAAGGGCTCGGGGCATCTCTGCTTCCTTAACTGTTGCTGTTTCTATGGGATAAAACCTCAGGATCTGCACCTTGAGTCCAGCAGGGCACAGAGAATTCCTTTTGCAACGTCAAGAAATCATCCTCTGCTTTCTGCTCCCAGCAAGAGAAAGAGATACCTTGAACTGTCAGAAAACATCAGTGCCAGCCAGGGACAGCACTGGCAGCACTCTGGGGCATCTGGAATAGACTCTGGCTGGATGTTCAGGTGTGATGGAAGAGGGAGGAAGAAGGTGGGATGCTCAAGATAGGCCTGTTTATTGTAAAAAGCTCTGCATCAGAAAGCTGCAGAGTTTAAAGGCCTTAGACTCACAGCAGCTGGGCAAGGGGAGTGCAGCTCATGTATATCAAACACTGAGCTCTGTGGGTAGGTGTCCTTCAGTTCCTCAGAGCAGGAGTCTCTGCCTGGTCCCAGTGATGTGTGCCTGGCAGAGCATCCCTCCCAAAGGGTTTTCCATCCCTGTGGCAGAGTGACTTGGTGGTGGCTGTCTGTAAATGCCCAGCAGGCTGGCCTGGGGAGAGGGCTGGCAGGTGACATCTGGACTAGAAATTGTCTGCTGGAATGATTTAAAATGGTGAACTTTTGCAGAGGGGCCTGGGCTCTCTTGTGCCAATAGTGGGACGAGTTTGTTGAGATAATTGTTCTCCACAGAGCCAGGGAGGTGGAGAAGTGAAGAACATATATCTCCTTCCTGTATTGGAACAGGCTTGGCAAAATCCTGTCCCTGAGTACTCTTTCAGTTCAAGCCATGAACATTTTCTCTGGATTTACTGCAGAGTTAAAGCCTGGCAGCACTTTGTAGTTTGGCTTTCGCAGAGCAAAGGAGAATATTTCGAATAACTGGATCTTGTCAACATCACAGGAACTTTTTAATTGATAAGGTGATACTATTTACAAACCTGTCATGAGAGGTGAAGGTGCTAACTTATCACACCATTATTAAATGCTGTATTACTTTTGCATAATGTTTATATTTCAGCTTCTCTTGGTTTGTGTGCCTGCACATAATGTCTCAGGCTGGGAAGATGACATATTCCAGCTTTTATTTTCATATCTGGGAAGAGCAGTGAGGATAAATATGGGGTAAGTCTGGAAAGGGAAGGTGAAGGGTCTCTCTGGAAAAGCCAGCAATGGACCATGGCTGTTAGGACAAAAAGGATGTAAAGAAAGTGGATTCTGACTGGATCCATGAGCCCTGACCAAGCCAGTGGCCATCCCTGGCTACTGACTCTTCTGAGAGCCTTGCTCTCCAAATTAGGCACCACAATTAATGTGAAGGAGAAATCACTTGAGCGTGGTTTAATAGGAAACCAACATCATATTTTGGGACAAGGTTATAGAAATCCGTGCAATGCCAACACCTAAAGGAACTGTTTCTGCTGGGGAAATTGCAGGCATAAAAATCCCAGAATGCAGAAAATTTTGAGGGCAGGCTGGATTTTTCAGTCTGGATGTGTTACTATTTACCTTTGTTGTAAGCAGGCTTTGGTCCACAGTGCCTTGGGGCTGCTGAGCCCTGGGACTTGGCTGCCCACACAGCCCTGGGTCCATCCCAGCTGGACCACACGAGCCCCAGCCTTTCTGCTCCATCGCCTCTTTCCTGAATTCAAGTGTCTTGGTGGAACAGAACTCAGGAGATCACAATGTAGAAGGGAATAATTTGTATTCTCCTGATTGGCACTGCCTCAGATCTGCTTTGCTGATTTTTTGACCTCCTGGCCTGATGTCTGTTCTGTATTGCAGTTCTTGATGCAAGAGAGGGCTAAACTTGTATCTGTAGCTTGGACCTACATGGATAGAAGTGTTATCAACACACTGCCTTCAATGCTGATGGCATCTAAAGAAGTCCTGTAGGAAACAGTTGCTCCAGAGGCAAAGTCCTGTTTTTCAGGCTTCTTCAGATCTGCTGCCTTGGCATGGAGCCAGAACCAGGAAATCAAAGTGTTAATTGGGTGAGGGTGAATGATGTCTTCTCTTTCTCATTCAGCTGAGTTTCTGTGTTGAAACTGGTTGTTCTTGACTTCCTGTGGGTTGTCTGGTAGAGGGATGGGGACATAAGTTTCAGTTTGTCTTTTTCTGTGGCTTTTATGCAGGGACACCACCGGAAGGCTAGCTTGAATCCAGAGCGAAACCTGTGAAAGTGACAAAAGCAATTAGATGGTGAAATGATCTTTCTAATTGCGCAGGGAATGAACAAACTCATTACTTGGTTCTATCTGTGAGTGACTATGGAAATGAATATTCCTGCTGAAATCAAAGGAATGAGGTGAAAAGCTAAATGCATGAAAGCATGGAGGGAGGTGCACCAGGGGTTTCTGATCAGATTTCCTGATTTAAGTATTTTAAGTAAACATAAGATCAGTGAAATGGCAGGGAGTTTTGATGTGCTCAGTAGATGGTGCTGGCCGTGCTGGTAACTGCATTTGTGAGACACAGAAAATCTGAGGAAAATATATGCATTTACTCACTGAGAGCTTTAAAAAAAACCCAAAAAAACAAAAACCAACACCAAAATCCTATGATAACTAAATGAGGAAGCTGTCTGCTTTCTGAGAAGGGAGGGGGAGGACATGTTTGTGTGCTTCATGTTAAATACAGTTTGGGTGAATGGGCTGCAAAAATCTTCTTTTGCCAGCTCACTGCAGGGCGGTGTTTGACAAGCAAGTCTCGCAGCATCGCTCTGGAGTTGAACACCGGGCTGCTGCAGTCCAGTGTGCTGATAACCATTTGTTACCTTTGAAGCTCGCAGCGAGCCTGAGGAGGGAGGGCTGGGGAGGTTTTGGGTGCGGGATTTGGCACGGAGCTCCGCGGGCAGCCGGAGCAGCTCCCTGCGCTCTGCATCACGCAGAGCAAGAGGGACATCTCTTGGCACCATGGGGATGTGCTCCTCGCTGTGACACGTCCCGATGGCACCTTCACAGGCACCCCTGGGCTGCTCCAGCCTCCCACCCTGGGGCTGAGCCCAGGGCTGTGCTGGGGGTGCCCTGGGGAGAGCAGGAGGCTGAGCCAGCCCAGCATCGGCTCAGCAGATGCAGTGCAGGGATTGCAGAGCCCTCCCTTGGGAACAGGATGGTCTGCATGTGGAAATGGGTGTGCTGCTCCTGTGCCTGCTGCCTGTGCTTTATTCAGAGACAGAAAATGCTGCGGGCTGGGTTAACGGCTCAGAGGGCACCCATTAGCAGCACAGGGTAAGTTAAGTTGTCTCGTTGGCCTAAGGACTGCAGTTGAAAATCATAGCTGTTCTCACAGCCAAAGATCTGTGCTGTTTTCAGGCTGAGATTTTAGTTTTCTCTGTGCACACGTGCTCACACTGCCTCACCTCTGGTTCAGGCAGCAGTAGATGATGGGGTTGTACATTGTCGAGCTCATGGCAAGGAGGAACACTGCGAGATACACCTGCTGAATGTACTTCTGCTGGTAGATGTCTTCCTTGAAGCTCCCCAGGATGAAGTATATGTGATAGGGCAGCCAGCAGACAGCAAAAATGATCACCACCACCACCATTGTCTTCACAAACTGGGAAACCAAAACCAAGGGGTTATTCCTGGGCTCTGGGGGATTGGGCTTGTTGGGGGCAGTGGGAAGTGCTGGTGTCACTTTGAGCCTGGTTTGCCCTCTCAAAGTGCAGAGTATGGAATGTAGACCTGGACTGCTGTGGCAAAGAAACCAACCCTGGTGATGAAAACTGGGAACAGAGAGGGAGTGCCCTGGCCGTGGAAACTGGGACAGGGAGGGAGTGCCCTGGTGATGGGAACAGGGTGGGGGTAAAAGCAAACCTTTCCCAGAGCACCGAGTTCCTCTGCAGAGGAGCTGCTTGTAGCTGCACCTGGGAGGTGTGCAGGGAAAGGAGATTGCTTCTCTCACACTGGGACTGCTCCACCCTGTCCAGAGTTTCACCCTGGTTTATTCTATGTGGATTCTCTTCACTGTCTGAGGGCTGCTGGCAGCCAGCCTGCTGCTGTGAGCCTTTCTTCCTTGAAGGCTGGCTGGTGCACACAATCACCATTTTTTTCAAACTTGCAGGCTGCTGCCCTTTACCCCAGACCCGAAATATTTTGTTAACCTTTCAAACCCAATCCCACAAGATTTTGTATGGAACACCAGCTCCATTTTGGAACTGGAGCCAGCAGGGCTGGTGTGCTGGGGGCGATGAAGGTCAAGTTTCACTTCTGACCTTTTTTTTGGCATTAACTTGGTGTTGGTAGTGGACTCTGTTCAGGTGGTTGTCTGGAGCCGTGCTGCTCCACAGAGTAACTCCAATAATGCTGTATGCAACAAACATCACCACTAAAGGCAGCAAATAAATCAACACGATCACGGCAATGTGGTACCTGAAAGAGAAGAACAGGCAGTTTTTCACAGTCAGTGTGGCTCTTGGAGAGCTCTTGCACAAACTGTTTTTTGGATATGTATGCTGGCTCCTATTAGTGAAATCACAAAAAAGAAACTTTGCCTATAGTTTTTGTTACAGGCACTTCTGTCAATAGCAAAATATCATCTCTCTTGTGGTGTGATGAGGGGTCCTTGGGCTGAATTCCCTGCTCTTTCAAGACACAGTAACATCACTGATCTTTTAGCAGAGGGTTGCAGTCCAGGGCCGCCTGCACTGAGCTTTGCTATCCCCCTACAGCCAGGGGAGAGAGAGAGAGAGGGTGGTAAAAGTACAAGCCCTTAAATCACAGGTATGGGAAGGGAATAGTCCAGAAATTATAGAGTCACTTGATGAATGCAGCAGTGGCAACAGCGGAAAAAAGCCAGATCAGGGACTGTGAAAGGCATCTGGCTGCTAACAGGGTGCACAGAGATGCAGCCAGTGAGGAAGGGATGTTGCCTGTATTTGTGTAGCTGGCTGTTTTTGTTTGTGTGAGCACACACAGTTAATGTACCACCAACAGGCCACTCAGTCACTGCTCCAGCTGAAAGCACTGGCATCCATCCCCTTAGCTGCATTTTAACCTCAGCCCTTTCTACCTTTCCATGTCACCCCACAAACTTCTGCTGGTCCCTCATGCTGGGGGCTGATTAGTTTGAGCAATCACCATTTATGGGAAGGGAACAACCTGCTCAGTCCCTTACAGCAGCTGTCAAATTAACATAAACAGAGTGAAAAGTAGGATTAGGCAGGAGGGCTCTGGCACACGCTGCTGGCAGTGTCCCCAAAATGCTGGGGGGTGCAAATGGTCTTTCTCAGTCTGACAAGGCTCTGGGGTTATTCCTCACATGAGTGCTTTGCTCTTGAATGGGTGCTGGGGCCTGCAGTGGTGTTTGTTCTTTGGGGTGGCTGCAAATACCAGACTGGTGGCTGCATAAAGAAAAATATTATATTTGTGAGATGTGGCACATTTGTCCCTGCCTGTCTTCCACTTTTTCCTACTGTGCTCAGAGCAGTTCCTCTTTTGTAGGTCTGATGCTGTGTGTGGAGTGCAGCAAAGCCCTTTTAGGGTTCCCATCCAAGGGAGGATGGGAGCCTAAGTTTGAGCACATGTAAAAATAAACTTTTAGTCTTGTATCTTTGCTACTTTGCTGCAAAGTTAACCTGTCACCAGAAGAAAAATCCTCTGTGGTTTTCTTTACTCTGGTTAAATGTCTGTATCCTTTATAGCCAGTATTTTTCAGGCACTGGCAGTCAGTAGTGCATTGTTTGGGGTTTTTAAAATTATTATGATTTTTATTTTTTTATTTCCTTCTGTCATAATTATACACATCTTTCCTACAGAAAAGGATTTTCCTATGTTCTGAAGTCTAGAAATCTTGAAAGATGGGTTTATTCAACTGCAAAGGATTCAGAGGACACACAGTCAACACAGGAGCCCAGCTCTCAATTTTTTTTGTTGTTTTTCTTTGGGTTTCTTAGTATTTCTTTTCCTTGTTATTTGGACTAGTATATGAATGGCTACACATGGCTTTTAATGTTACAGGGACTTCTATAAGCAGCAAAATCTCATCTCTCTGGTGGTGTGATGAGGGGTCCTGGGGCTGCATTCCCTGCTCCTTCAAGACACAGTAACATCACTGATCTTTTAGCAGAGGGTTGCAGTCTCGCAGAGGACACACAAATCAATTAACAAAGTGCATTCAGAGGACACAGAGTCAACACAGGAACCCAGCTCTCTTTTTTTGTTGTTGTTTTTCTTTGGGTTTCTTAATATTTCTTTTCCTTGTTATTTGGACTAGTATATGAATGGCTGCACAAGGCTTTTTCTCCATGGCCTGTGCTGCAGGCATCTGTCCCAACAAAGCCATCACTCAGTAAGATTTCTGGGGAGCAATGTCTCCCACTTCCTTTCTAAGGGAGATACCAAAACCTGCAGGTCTGAGGCTGTTCAGGGAGAGAGAGCTGGTGAGTGATGGATTGTGGTCAGGGGCTGCTGCTCTCCAGCTGGAGATCCCAGAAAAAGGACCTGCCCTGCTATTGCCACACTCAGGACCAGCCTTTCCAGCCCACAGGGGCTTTGTCAGCATGCTGGGGAACTCATCTGAATCCTTTCCGTGCCATGGATGTGGGAGAGATAAACCTCATGCTCTTCATCTGAATGGAATAGTCACCAGTGACTCGGGTATTAGTGGCTATCTGTTCTCCCTCCTCCTCTATCCACAGGAGCCTGGCACACTGCTCCCCAAAAAGTACCAGAGGATACCAAAAAGGAGCCCCCAGGAGGGAGCTTCACCCAGCATGAGAGGCTTGAGCCTGATTTTACTCTTTGCTCTTGGGAACAACTGGCAACCACTGTCTGAACATGCTGCAGCTTGCCCAAAGTGACACAAAGGTCATGGAACTTGGCACACATTAGTGTGAAAATCAGTTAGTTTGGTAATAGCTGAGTTGAGGAGGCATCCAGCTGCCTGCCAGAGATGAAGACTGAGCAGGGAAAATGTCTCACATGCATGGAGCCTTCGCAGCGGGCTTTGGTTTGAAAAATTGTTTGCACTTTGTTAATTGATTTGTTCCTTTTCCTCATTTCTTCCATTGCTACTTTGTATAAATATGATTTGCTTGATTAATTTCTCAAAGGTGCATGGTGTGCTTTGATTAATGAGTAATCCCAGCAGATCCCCTGAATGCAGGGTATGGCCTATTTCATCTGTTTGAACAATCTTGCTTTCAAGCAGGAGGAAATCGCTGTGAGGCTCAGGAACCTTCAGGAGTGCAGATGTGTGCCCAGATAAATATGTCTATAAAACCTTAGGATGTTTGAAACATGCTGCTCTCAGGTTTTATTTTCCTTTTACCCCCACAAAGGGCAGCATAATTTTTAATTAATTATGTGGCTTCTCATCATTTAAGATACCCAGTTTCCTCCTTCCTGATGGAGGAATAAAATCCAGAATCTTTGAAACTAGGATTTACTGATTGTTTAGAGACTTTTTGCACTGGTTTCTCTTAAATTCCCCAAGCCCTGTATGAAGGGTTTCTGGATATTATAACCAGTTTTCAAAGCAGGGGAGGAGGGCAGGTTCAGGATTGCCCTGAACCACGATCACCTGGCAGCTTTTTCCACATCTGGATGGGCTGCCCCAGCCCCACCCTCCTGCTCTCTCCCCCAGCACTCTCCATATCCAGCAGTTTGGAAGTTATTTTCCTGGCTAACTTTAGCCTGAATTGGGAGCTTTGCCGTGTCTCTTACGCCAGCTGGTGCCTGGATCCAACATCATCAGGCCAGACCACGATGCATTTCAGGGTGCCGTTGTCCACGGTGATCTCGGCGTAGAAGCACTGCGGGAAGGCGAGCCCGAATGCCACCAGCCAGATGAGCCCAATGATGACTCTGGTGCTCCCAGCAGACAGCCGGGGCTTGAAGGGGTGAATGATGGCCACGTACCTGCAAGAAACGGGCGTAGTGCTTTCACAGGGAGATTGGCAATCTGTACAACAAACACAGCAAGTGTAAAACCTCACCAGGAGTGAGTGGGCTCTATTAATACAGACATTTTGACAGGTTCCAGGCTGTAAATAATAAGGAAATAAATCCTTTCTGGAGAGAATGATTGCAAGTCTTAGGGCAGAATATATTAAACCCACGTGGATGGATGCTTCTGGTGTGAGGAGGAAGCAGACTTTTATATCCTCTGCATACAGGCTTTGCAAGCATCCCCCTTAAGGAATCTTTCATAGAATCCCAGAATGGTTTGGGGTTGGAAGGCACCTTAAAGATTACCAAGTTCCAATCTCCAGCCATGGGCAGGACACCTTCCACTATCCCAGGCTGCTCCAAGTCCTGTCCAACCTGGCCTTGGACCCTTCCAGGGATGGGGCAGCCACAACTCCTCTAGACACCCTGTGCCAGAGCCCCACCTCCCTCACAGGGGAAGAATTTCTTCCCAATATCCCATCCAACCCTTCACTCCATCAGTGTGAAGCCATTCCCCCCGTCCCGCCACTCCAGGCCCTTATGAAAAGCATTCTTGCTCTTTTATTGAAGTTATTTTTGCCAGTGCCTTACCAAAAAAAGCCCAGCCAAGCATGCTTTTTCTTCCTAATTATGTCCATTTCTGATGCTTCATATTAGCACAAGAGCAGACTGGGCTTTTGAGTACCCTTTACCCTGATTTTTTCCCCACTGATTTTTAGCTGTGGAAAACTCCTGCTCTCTGCCTCTGTCTGTGCCTCTGTCTCTGCCACTTGTGCTTGCAGAGGAGGGAAGGGCTGACCCTTTCATCCCCACCTGCTCAGAGCCCTCAGGCACATCTGACTATTGGATTACTCATGAGCTCTCTGGTTTTAAGTTCCCTGTGTGGAAATGTTTGGTGTTGTAACAAGTACACAATAATTATGCATTTCTTGTCGTGGCTGTCCCTGTGCTTTGTCATAGTTGTAACAAAGGCAAAATAGAGTGGAAAATGCCCATTGCCTCCTGGTTTTCTTAGAAAAAATCTGACAAATTGTGCTGTCTCTTAGCCAGGCTGTTGGTAGGGAGCTCTGCCCAGCTGCTGCTGCAGGACAGGCAGCACAGTGAGCAATCCAGGGCTGCACAGCAGGGCCTTATTTAGCTATAAAATTTCCATGTCACCTCACTTTTCTTCAGATTTCCATAGGCAGTGCTCGAGTCTGCTCATTGAGGAATTCCCTAGTGGATATTCTCCAGAGTGTTTGCCCACAGAAGTGCCTGCAATGGTGAACTGTGGCCCTCAGTGAAGGGCAAGTCCTGGGAATAAATGATGCCAGCCACTGTGCTGTCAGTGCAGCCCGTGCTGCAGACATCAAAGGTGTTACAGGGCTGGCTGAAGCCTTTCCCACACTGCCAGGGGTGCACCCCTGAGGCAAGCTGTGATTTTGGGTGAGCTCCTGCAAGCTGGAAGATTTATCAAATCTGCTGAGATCTCCTGGCCCCTCTCATTGTGTGGCAGCACGGCCTTTGCCCCCCTGCTGCTCGTGCTCCTTGTGCCCTCTCTCAATGCCCCTGTGGCATCCCAGGATGCTGGGACTACAATCTTCCTCTGCTCCTCATGCATGTAGACAAAACAAGCTGAATTTTGGACCTTCTAGTGCACTTTCCAAGCAGGCCACAGGAGACTTTGCTAAGCAGAGAGTGAAACTTGAGCTGATCGATCAGGCTGATTTCTGCCTCCAGAGCTGCAGTGGGAACAGCTGCTCTGGGAATGGGGAGATGGAGTGATCCTAGACCCAGCAGTGAGCAATATCACCAGGGGCTTCTCCATGCCAGACAAAAGTGACTTAGAGCCATCACTTCTCAGCCTCCTTCCTTAAAATAAACCACTTCAGAAGATGTTTTTATAGAAGTTAAACACCGCAGCTGGAGTGGACACAAGTTCTCTTAACAATAAATGGAAGCGTCGAGTTTCCAGGAGACAGTCAGGATCTATTTTAAGGCTAACTAAAGAATAGCTAAATATGGTTTGCAGCGAGGTGCCAAGTTCTCTTTCTGATCTGTGCCATGTAACTAAAGAGATTTTGGCTATATAGGTGCTTTCACCAAAAATCCCTAAGGAACAAGAGTAGGAAGAAATGACAACAGGCTGAAACAGCTTTTAAAAAATATTCTTTGTCAGACAACATGTATAAAATAGCAGCTAACAACAAGCCTTGATTTACAGCCAAGAGCAGCAAAAGAGTATTTGAGTCTTAAAACTCAGCTGCCATTGATTCTGAATAGGGATTTGCTTTCATCTGGACAACTGCAGACTGACAAACACATCCCTCAGCCCTGTCCCCAGCTCCTGCACAGGTTTCAGCGGGCGTTACGCTTGAGAAAAGCCCTTTTCTCTCTCCCAGCCTGTTTATCCGGTGAGATTGGTGTGTGATTGCTTCCTGAGGCTGGGTGTGCCGGGCTGATCCCAGCTGCGACCCCGATGGCTCAGGCAGCAAAGCGTTTTGGATGGCTCCAGAGGGAGCTGCAAGAGCCCCGGTGGATACAGGAACCTGAAGGAAACTGCAAAGTCAGCAGCAGGGTTTGATAAAGGAGTGCTGGTATTTCACTCCTTTATAAAGGAGTGCTGGTATTTAATTCCTTTATAAAGGTGTGCTGGTATTCTGCCGGGTCAGGCTGCCCTAGAGAAATCCTTCACCCTGGGAAGGAAGGAAGGAAGGAAGGAAAATAACCTCCTCTGCCTCTTGCACACAGCATTGCCTTTAAGGGAGGGAAACTCCCACAGGCTTTTCGCCACTTTCTAGTAAAAAAGAGAAACAGCTTCATGCTATTTAACAATGAGCTGTAAACACAGTCAGACTCAGAAATTAAGGCTTAAGTAAAAGTGATTTGGCAGTTGGAAGTGAATTTTATGAAAATACCAAATTGCCCCAGAAGTCAAATGGTATCACTGTAATTACTTCCCTCCATCTCGGAATAATCAATTCTAATGAACCAGGGGAGCATACTCTGCCATTCCTAATCTAATTCCCATTATTTCTGATGGTTTGCTGGACTCACAGCAGGATTAGGGCTGCTGATAGTTTCAGCAGCCTGCAGCATATTCTCCTTTTTCCGGATATATCCATCTCATGGTTTAAAAAAAGAAACCCAACAAAGCCACATGAGAGTTTTCAGGATAACTGGGAAACAATTTATGATCAATAATGTGGGAACAACAAAAATACCAGCCACTTCCACTCGTTACAGATTCGGGTGTGATTCAGACCAGGGATAAAAAACCAGATCACCCCATAATTAGCATCAAACCCCAAAGTCTGGCACTCCTTACACTTTGCTGATAAGGCATCTGACAGAGTGGGGGCCAAACTATTGCAATGATTTTTTTTCAAGACTTACAGGGGATCTTTTTGGACCCCATCTTCTCCATTCACCTCTTACCTCTCTGCAGCCACGGCTGTCATGGAGTAAATGCTCACAAACACTGCAGTGATGGGGAACCAGTTCTGAAACCTGCAGAATTCCTCACCAAAGTACCAGACATTGTGGCTGGCATAGATAAAATTGAAGATGGTGTTGAAAGCGGACATCAGCAGGTCCGAAAGGGCCAAGTTCACGATGAAGTAATTGGTCGCCGTCCTCATCCTCCTGTGAGCCAGAATAATCCAGATGATGGTGGCGTTGCCAAGGATGGATGTGACAACGATGAAGGAGTAGGTGATGGCCCACAGAGCAATCCTCCAGCCTGGCTGGCTGAACTGGGTTGCCCCTGTCCAGTTGCCGCTGTCCTCCAGGGAGCCAGCCTGGGAAATGTTGCTGGCGTTAAAAACGGGAAACACGCCCATGGCTTTTCACTTCTTGCAAGTGCAGAAGAAAATCTTCTGGCATCTGCTCGTTTCCTTGCAGTGGATGCTGGTGTATGAATTTCCACGCATTTAACCAAGTGCTGTTAAAAGGACATCGGGATGAGCTGCCTCATGTCCTCTCCTCCTGTTTTCCAAGTGATGCAATGCAGTTCCAGCAGGAGATGAGCGATGCCAAGGGCCTCCTCCTTCTTCCCTGGCATTTTAACCTATGCTTGAAGAGAAAAAAAACTGAAGAACAACTCTCTTCTTCAAGTTTCTTTTTCCTCTATAAAAGGAAGGAAAAAAAGGGACAGGAAGATGTTTTCCAGGCAGCGGCAAGTGATGTTTTCCTTTAGATTACTTTTAGGGACAAGAGAAAATAAACAGAAGCCAAAAAACACTTCAGTCCAAGTAGAAATTCTTTGTCAGGGCAGCAGTTTTCTAAAGCACCAGGTGTCTGAACCCCCTGAACTGGGACTGAGGATGTTTGCTGTTCTTTCCCTGTGCAACTATTAAGCATGAGGCAGGAGCTCACTGGGATAAAATCTCAACAGGTTTTAAGGGCACTTTGAAAGGAGGTGGAGTCTCTTGCAGGGGAGTACTAAACAACCAATTTGACATCAAATGAAATGTGGCAAAGTGGTGCATGAAGCTTCCCCCTTGCTGCACTCAGTTAGTTTTGAACAACCTCTGCAATGGCCATGCTGCTCTGTCAGGATTTTACAGGCTTAGCGCAAGGGTAGTTACTTCTCCAGGTTTACCAGTCCTGAAATCCTCAAGTTTCCAGGACCCTGCCTGACTTCCCATGAGCTCTCACAACAAGAGAGAAATTATATTTGATGCAATTCAGTAAGATCTTTCCTTTTGGATGGCTGCATCCCCTTTCCCAGGGGAAACTTGGTGTAGGAACTTGGTGATCTCATGCACGCAGAAATTTTGGGTTCTTGTAGGAAGGAGGAACCCCTGAGGCTGCTCAGAGCACAGAGCTCCTGCTTGCTGTCAGCTTAAAGCAAAACAGAAGTGACACTCCAAGGCTGAGATATCCAAGAGTACCTGGCACCCATCCATGCCTGCTCAGCTGGGAGCTGAAGGGGTTTCAGGTATGGAAAGCTGCCTTCAGGATTCAGAGTGCTGGCATGGCAGTAGTTTTCCAGCTCCTGCAGCTTGTGCCAGGTTCTCCTGTAACAGGGCAGTGTTTATCAGCCCAGGATCCTTTGCACCAGCTCAGCCTGGAATCTTTCCTTGCTTCATTAATTTCTGGAGGCAGCCTTGAGTTAACCCATCACCTGAGCAACTCTTTCAAGCAGGTTTTCTCTGTTACAATATTGCCCAGGTGTTTCCTCCAAAGAAATCAACACCTGCAGCCCTGCATGTAATGTCTCCTCCTCTTCCCTGCAGGCAATCCCTCTCACTTCCCTCCCCACAAAGTGAAAAGGTACACTTGTGCACATCTTCCAGAGTGCATTGCAAAGTTCTTCCAGCTGCTTCTTCAAAGGCTTACACCTCATTAAACAGCTTAGGCACCTTCCACCTTCTGTACACAGTTCAGGAGGGCTGTTCATGACTTGCAATACCAATTCAACAGCTAATAGTGTTCTTCAATTTTTTTTTTAATATGCTGTCTGAAATCCCTGCAAATTTGAAGGAGAATAGGAACAAAACTTTCCACATTTCACCGGGAGTGCACTAAAGTGCTTTATCATTTAAAGTAGAATGGAAGCAAGTGCTTAGAAAAAGGGCTGCACTTATTGACCCTTCAGTGGGGAAGCTGTAACCTCCCTCGGCTGACTTTGAAGACATTCAGGGTGCTCAGGTTTCTTAGGAACCTCCTTGTGAACCATCTGCCCCAGTCCCTGATCTGTTACTCAGGTGATAATGGAAGAGCAGCCTTTGGTCAATATTTCATCGTACGAGTCAGGAGGGACTTGCCTTCCTGTATCCACACCCACTCCTTTTATTCCTTTCTGGTTGTGCATTGACAAGGTTATCATCCTGGAGCCTGGCCAGATTTAGTGTGTGCTATCAGCCTTTTGACCTGAAAACTGGAGCAAGCTTTGACACAGTCTGGCTCCAGATTCCTCAGGGAAGTCACATTTGCCTGAGACAGTGGGTAAAACCTGCCTCACCAGTGGTTTTGGAGTTACACCAGAGAAAGGGACTACCTGAGAGCAGGGGGTTTGGGTTTGGCTGGTTTCACTGTTGTTTTTATTATGGGCAGGACTCTCAAGGCCAAACGTTACTGTGCTGAATCACCAATCTCAGGTCTGAGCAAAGGGTGAGATGCAAACAAAAGCTGTGGGTCTGCAAGGTCAGGAAGGGTGATTGAGGGGTGTTTTGTGCTTTGGAAACATAATACAAGGTGATACAGGCAGTAGAGGCTTTAATTGTGTTGCAAGTTGGACTCTGCTTTTGGAGGAAGAACCTTTGTCCAGGGAGCAGCTCTGAGAGCAGGACATGAGGACCACGAGCATCCCCCTGGGTGGGGCAAAGTGCAGCTGCCCTGCAGCTTCCTCAGCCAGACCTGGGCTGGAAGGAAGCAGCAAAATTGCCTCTGGTAGCGCTGAAAAGCTTTGGGTCTTTCTGGCATGGTTTGGTGCAGGGCTAGCCGTAGTTCAATTCTTTCTGCAGAGCTCCTAAAGCCCTGGGGCAAATGCTCTGCAGTCCATGACTCTTGGTGTCTTCAGGACAACCCCTGGCAATGAGTGAGGAAATGTGGAAGTTACTGATCCTTAATATGAACAAAACCACTGCTAGTTGTGCTGCTGGATGGTGCCAGGAGCAGATGCTGTAATGAACAATCTGCCAGGCTCTTTGCTGGAAAACTGCAGCCCTGTGCTGCACTGGGCTCAGGGGGAGAGAACACAATTACAGTGGACCCTTAGGCAGCCTCGCAGCGCCTTCCCACGGCCGCATTTCTGTCCCGGCTGTTTCAGTGGCTATGGCAGAGGTGTCTGGGATTTGGAGCAGCCAGTGTCTGGGATCTGCCTGATTCCCGATGGAGCAGCCAGGTCTATTTCCCCTGCGGGGCTGCTCCCGACCGAGCGGCCGAGCACTGAAAATCCAGAGCGAGCAGCTACAGAGAGTAAATAAAATCCTCAGGCTGCCTGAAAGAGGCTTTGTCCTCCCAGCACGGAGTCAGAAGGGCCCTTGCTCTGCCCCCACAGCAATGTTTGCATCCCACCAGCCAGGGCCCTTGCTGCCGGCACAAAACGCAGAGCGCACAACGAGCGCGGTCCTCTGAGAGGGACACGCTGCAAGAAAGGGTCTGAAAAACAACACAGCAAATAGACAACACAGCAAATCAACAACACAGCAAATCTGATCTTCCCTTTTCCCAAACCCGCAGCTGCAGCAGAATAGCTGTGCGGAGACACGGCGAGCATCAGGAGCCTAAACCCAAGGGTCGGTTTGTCTGCTGAGACAGACAAAAGATAACCGAGATCTGTTTGCCGAGGGAATTGAAAAGAAAAAAACAAAAAAAAAGAAAAAAAAAAAAGAAAAAAAAAGAAAAAAAAGGCGAGGAGGAGGAAAGAAGAGAAAGAGGAAAGCCGCGGCTCTCCAGGCGAGGGAATTGAAAAAAAAAAAAAAAAAAGAAAAAAAAAAAAAGAAAAAAAAAAGAAAAAAAAGGCGAGGAGGAGGAAAGAAGAGAAAGAGGAAAGCCGCGGCTCTCCAGGCGCTCCCGCGTTTCGCGGTCGGTGCGTGCCGCTCCCGGGGCCGCTCCCGGGCCGGAAGCGCGGGCGGGCCCGCCCGGCGGGGCGGCCCCGGGCCGGGAAGGGGCGGAGGGCGGCAGGTGCCGCGGGAGGATGGCGGCGGGCGACCCGGAGCAGGCGCGCTACTGCGGGCGGCTCTCGTACCTGTGCCTCAAGCTCAGCCTCATCACCTACTCCACCACCTTCTGGGTGAGCGGGGCCCGCCGCCCTGCTGCCGGGGCTGGCTGGGTGGTTCCGTGGGTGTTTTCGTGGGTGTTTTCGTGGGTGTCGCACCCCGGGCCGTGGGTGCAGCGCCCCGTCCTCGCCCAGGCACCGGCAGACCGGTTTCGGCGGATGGGTTGGAAGTTTGGCGGGTGGAGATGCTCAGGTGCGTGTCGGAGGTGGGCGAGCAGAGCCCTTGCCCTGCAGTGTCACTCCTCGGTGTGTTGCGGTGGGTTTGTCCTGTGTGAGCCCCGCAGGGTTTGGAGCTGCAGGTGGGTGGGTGTTGCTCTCCTTGTCCCAGGTGATGGGTGCGGGCTGTGACCGCTGAGTTCTGACATGTGGTGAATCCCCAGCAGGCACCCCCCGGGCTGGAAGGAGCCCTTGGGGCCCTTTGCAAGTGCTCTTTGTAATCTTTGGGATTTTTAAAGGTGCTTTTTTCAGGTCCTGGGATACTGAGGAGATGCTGGCTTCAGGTGGTGCTGATGTCAGAGGTGCTCAGGCAGGGATTTTTCTGCCTGGCTTTTTCACTTGAAACGCTGCTTCAGTTCTAGTTTGGCTGGTCTGGTTTTGTCTGCCAAGGTTTTTACCAGTTGGGAGCATAAGGCTTTTGCTTTGCTGCATGGGAGAAGAGGCTCAGATCCACCGGGGTTGATAGTGAGTGTCAGATTCACCCTGTGATTTAATGAACGAAGACTGAAATGCAAAGTGTTTGGGTGTAATTCAGGCTTTTTGGGATCTCGGATATCTTTTGTCTGTCTTAGCAGACAAACCAACCCTTGGGTTTAGGCTCCTGATGCTCCCTGTGTTCCTGCACAGCTGTGAGTTTGGGAAAAGGGAAAATCAGATTTTTTGCTGTGTTGTCTATTTGCTGTGTTGTTTTTCAGACCCTTTCTTGCAGCACGTCCTTCGCAGGGACCGTGCTCGTTGTGCGCTCTGCGTTTTGTGCCGGCAGCAAGGGCCCTGGCTGGTGGGATGCAAACATTGCTGTGGGGGCAGAGCAAGGGCCCTTCTGACTCCGTGCTGGGAGGACAAAGCCTCTTTCAGGCAGCCTGAGGATTTTATTTACTCTCTGTAGCTGCTCGCTCTGGATTTTCAATGCTCTGCCCTCGTTTATAAACGAGAGCTTCCATTTGTTGGCCGGGGAGATGGTTTGCTGGGGGAGGATGGGGGCTGGCAGGGGGGAGGGCAGGATGGGGGATGGCAGGGGGTTGTTTTGGGAAGGAAGGGTGGGGGATGACAGGGGGTTGCTTTGGGAAGGCAGGATGGGGGATGGCAGGAGATTTTTGGGCAGCATCCTGCGGGCGCCGGGGCCGCGCCGTGCCAGGCGTGTGGGCTTCGCCCGCGGGATTTTCTTTTGTTGCAGCTTAGCCAAGCAGATCTCATCGGCTGTAAATGTCAGTTCCCTTCTCAGCACTCTTCTTCTTGCTGAGTTTGGTGGTTTGTTTTTTTTGTTTTTAATCAGTGTGAATGGAAGCAAAGCTTGGCTTGCTTGAATGTTGGGTGGTTCGTGGTGTTCTGCTGCTGCTTGGGGCTTTGTCCCGCTGGATGCTGAGTTCATTCGGTTCCCTCCTTGCTCTTGCAGTTCCTCTGGTACCTTCTGAGTGGTGAAGTCCCAGGTTTGAGTCCCCAGGATGGATTTAAACCCTCAGGAACTAAATACCAGTCTTCTCCAAAGCAGAAAGGAAATTAAAGCATTGCTGGGTGGGTCGGGGTGGGGGGGATATTTGCTGCAGGCCTTGTGGTCTTCCCCTGTCTCCCAGGGCTGTTTTAAAAACTGGCTGTCACTGTAACTTTCCCAGACACCTCTGGAAAAGGTGAGTGGGGCTGGAATGTAATCTGGGGTGAATGGGGCTGTAATGTAATTTTCTTGCCCAGCTGAAACAAAATCCAGCATTTTAAACAGAAGGTGCTATTGTTGAGCTTTATTTAGGAGAAGGAACTGTAAATACAGGGTTAAAGCTTCTGCTAATAAATAAATTCTTCTGCTTTCTCTTGGGAAAGCAGCTTCTGTGTGTGTGTGTGTGTGTGTAAAAGCCCCAGAGAAATCCCCTGGTGTTTGCTGGTGGATGCTCAGTCGCTGTGAGTCAGGGCAGTTGATTTTTCCTGTGTACACAGCTGGAATTGCCAAGCTGGGAGCTGCTGTGGGGGATGCAGGATGCAAACAGCCCCCGTGCCCTGGCAGGGGTTGTGTTCCCACCCCCAGGCACGACAAAGGAGAGCACAGGCAGGAGAAGAGACTGGGCTGGGCTGGCTGCTGGCTTAGCACATCTGCTTGCATGAGGAAATGGTGTTGGTTTGACCGTGTTAAAGGTGGAAAAGAATTTTATTAAATGCTTAAGAAAATAGAAGAGGGTGTGGGAGCACAAGTGGAAGTGAAAAGGGATGGGGATATGTGTATATGAAGATGCTATATGCATTTATGTATCTTAAGTTCTTAAAGCAGGAAGTATCTTGTATTTTACTTACAGGCACCTTTTAGTTAAAACCCCCCTGAAATTTAATGCTTTGATAAGAAAACTTTGATGAGAAAAAAGATTTCAGTAAAAAGTTCTAGTCCTGAAACAACACTCTTCTGAAATTCTGATAATCCCTATAAAACTTTTAATACCTGTGGTTTACATCCAGTGTTTCTTTCTTTACTTTTTAAACAAGGGATCTGCCAGGCAAGAGTTATTGCTGTTAATGGCACTTCAGTGTTTGCAGGAGAATCTGGTTTTGGGGCTGCTCTCAATTTGTTCTAATTTCAAGTTGCTTTTTAAATAGCTTCAGTGTATTTCCTTTTTGTGGGTGAACCCTTCTGAGAATTTTCTCTTTCAATGACAAACTGGTGGTATTCCCTACATACTGTCCTTTGGTGTCATTATTCATTTCCATAGAAAATCAAGAACTTCCAGTAAGTTGCTATTTATTTTAAGATATCCCATAATTAAAAAAGTATTTCAGCTGTTTGGCTCATGAACTCGTAACTCACATCGTGTGTCCCTCTAGCCCTTTGTGATATTCTGTGTCATATCCAAAATTAAGAAGTGAGATTAAAAATTAAGAAGTGTAATTAAGAAGCCCTGGTGTGCAGAGAGCAGACTCGTGTTTCCTGTGGAAATGTCAGGTCAGGAAAGGGGGGTGTTGTGTATCAGGTTGCCAGAATGATTGATTTGGGTCTGGTCTCTTCCCTGCTGATGTGTCTGGCTGTTGGAGTCGGCAGCAAAGTTTTTCCACTGCAATTTTTGTAATTAAGTATTGTGGGCTATTTTTAATTTTAATTAATTCAGCGTAATTCAAAGTGATTTGCAGCACACCATAGTTTTAATATCAAATTATTTAGACTTAACTAATTATTTTGACTGAAATAACTTTACCTTGTTAAATGAAATATGTCCCATCCTATTTCACTTGTCAGCTTTATCTGGTAGTTGCTCAAGGAAGTGATATAATTTCAAACTTGGTTGTTTGTTTTTTTCTTTTAGTTTTTAATCTGGTGCCTTTCTCCTGCTGGCAGCAGGAGTGGAGGTATAGGAATTATCTGACTGTATTTACTGAGCCCAAATACAGCAGGAGTTGATATGAAGGGACAGGTAGGCTGTTTGCAGACCAGCCTGGGTTATGTTAGAGGCACACATATATTTCTGTGTATTGGTACACACAGAGGGAAGGACAGACAGACACACAGAGGAGGGCCATTAATGCCATGGCAGTTGCTCATATATGTAATGTATGTGATCTCAGATGGGTAATAAATTACATTTCAGCCAGTGATGTATGTTTTGATTAGTTTAACTTCCAGAATGCTAAAACATGATGAAATATATTTTTGAAGTGAACAGGCTTCATATTTTTTTCCAACTCAGCTCTTTTCCTGCTTTAGTCTTTGAGGGTTTTTTTAATTTTTTGTTTTATCCAAACTTCTGCTTTGGATGTTTCATTGTTTATAATGAATCCTGAAGTGAGCAGTGACAGGTTCCTGTGTACTCACAGCCTGTCATCTCCGTGTTTACTGGCAGAAACAATAACTTGTTATTTGTGTTAAATAATCTGTTTTTCTTCCAGGTGATTGGAGCCCTCGTCCTCGCCGTTGGGATTTATGCAGAAATTGAAAGACAGAAGTACAAAACTCTAGAAAGTGCCTTTCTAGCCCCAGCAATTATTTTAATACTTTTGGGCATTGTAATGTTCCTGGTATCCTTTGTGGGTGTACTGGCTTCTCTGAGAGACAATTTATGCCTTCTGCAAGCAGTAAGTGTTGGAATTCTTATTCCTAGTTTCTAAGGCTTGTTGCTTTTGCTTTCCACTGTCCTCTGAATTCACATCCAGAACCATGTCTGCACTGAAAAATATTTTAACGGGGTTACTTTTAAAAAAGTTTCAATTAAACCTGAATTTAGTGGCTCGCTCCCTCAGGGAGCAGCAGCACTGGGTCTTGCCAGCGACAGGACCAGTGAGGCTCTGAGCCCAGTGCTGGGGAGAGGAGCTTCCCAGCAGTTCAGGTGGTGTGGAAAATAAGCAGGAATATGAGTTATTATCAGCAGTGTGTTTCTTGTGCAGACTCAGCTGCTGACGTGCTGGTTGATGCTGGGTTTCAGCCCAGAGGAAGCAGCTCCAGGGAGCAGCCCTGGCTCAGTGGCCAGGCTCTGTCTGTCCTCCCTGGGCAGTGCAGTGCAGAGGGGAGATGGAGAAATGTGTGTTCAGAGCCAGACCTGGAGCTTGGCCTTTGGGAGAAGGGCCCTGAGGGTGACATGAAAGGCACAAGGTTTTTGCCCCCAGTGTCTCTGAAAAGGTGAATTTTAAGGAAAATTCCTGTGGTTGCAGATGGAAGCTGCATGTGTGACTAATTAAAATTAAAGTGTGCAAACTTCATTTCCACCTGCACAGAATCACACAGAGTTTGGGCTGGAGGGGACCTTTAAAGGCCACCTGGTGTGACCCCCTTGCCATGAGCAGGGTCACCTTCCACCAGATTGCTCAAAACCCAGCCCAGCCTTGTCACATCAGTGCAGTCTAAAAAAATGCTAAATTCATGGTTTGTTATGGAGAGCAAGACCAGAAATGGTCTTGGATTTTGAAATTGTACTGGAATTTCACTGAGAGCCCCTCCTCAGGCTTCTTCCCCGAGTGTGGTGGGGTGTCAGATGCCAGGAGCATTTTCTGTTCCCATCCTGGTAGCAAACCCAGCTGGGTTTGGAACAAAGCAAGTCCCTGATGCCAGCTTCCCAGGCTGATTCCAGATTGAGCAGGAGAAAAGATACCTGTCTGGTGAATTCCTGACACTGAGCACACAGAAGTTAAAGCAGCTCTCAGGGGAGAGCATTACGGATTATTTTCAGACAAGGGATGTTAAAACTTCGCTCCTGATGAGGTTCATTGTTACACAGCAGACCTAAATTCACTCAACACCCGTCTTTTATGCCTGAAGGGTTGAAAAAAAACATTTCATGTACTGGCATGCAGCAGCTCTCTCACAGTGCAATGGATTTTTTCACGTTTTTCACATTTTGCACAGGCTTTGCTGGGCAGTCATGGGTGCACACGTGTTTGTGTGTGAGTGCACTTGTGAGCACGTGTATATACACAGGCAAATAAATGTGGGAAGCAACACGTTAAAAGCTACTAAGCCTGGAATTTTGCTTTGATTTAGCACTGGCAGTGTAGAAGAAGGTGGTTTGGATTGTCTTAAGGTGTGCTGCTTTACCCACTAATTGAAAGCTAACGGGTAAGTACTGGCTTTGTAGCAAGCATAAAACCTGTGGTGTGGTTTGAAGCAGCCCATCAATGTGCTTCTCTGGGGTGCTTGGTGTGGAAAGGAGTGTCTTGGCAGGATAATTTCATCTAATGGTTTTGAGTCCGTTCAGAGCAGAAAAGTAATGTTCTTGCCAACTGGGCAAAACCCAGAATAATTTAAGTGAGGAAAAAAGGCTTTCTCGTGACATTGGCAGTTCCATAATTTTATATTTTCCTTTAAAATGCCACGCTGAAAGCCAAGTCTGTTGGCAATTGAATGCTAGCCTTAAAGGAACTAATTGAAAGAGTAATTGGTGCTGTGTCTAATGAGTCATTTGCACTTGTTTCCCTGCAGTTCATGTACATCCTTGGTATCTGCCTGCTGATCGAGCTGACAGGGGGAGTGGTGGCCCTGATCTTCAGGAACCAGGTGAGCTGCTTGCTCCAGGTGTTGGCAGGGTTGAGCTCTGCTAAATGACAGCTGCTCACGCTGAGCACTCCTTGACAGGGCTCTGCAGACAGATCCAGGCTTTTCAGGGCTCAGCCATGGGGCTTGCCACCCTTCTGGAGGTGAATTCCAGGTTAAGGAGCTTGGGGGAAATCTGGTGGCTACAAATGTGCAATGCAGGCAAAATGAGTTTCCAGCTCTTGGTGGATGACAAAATGCTTTCTTCTGTTTTGCCATCTGGGTCTGACTGCTGATTTGGGACGTTTCCAGGCAGATTTGGAGGCTGTTGTTTTTTAATGGCCCAAATGTTTTGCCTCAGTTAAAGGACAGCTCTTCCCTGCCCACATCCATAAGCAACATAATAAATTTATGTAGGAGACTCCATCACTGACAAGCATCCTATAACTGTATTAAACCCTTGATTTTTTCTGCACAGAAAGCAGCAGACTATTTTATTCAGTTAGAAATGCTTTAAAACAAAAATGTATTCACTATGGCAAGTACTGGATGCCTATGCTTTGATTTATAGCAGGAGAGCTACACTTAGGGACAGCTTTCTTCCCTTATTTTTCGAGGTTAGTGGAGAAGTTTGGGTTGGTGTGGGGAGAACAAGAATGTATTTATGGAAGCTTAGTGTAGTAGCCTCTCTTTGAGGCCTGTTTGTTTTGCATGTGATGTGCATTTTGCCCACTTCTTTCTCTACTTCCTTTTCAAACCTCTAGAGTCTAAATGAGGTTGGACCAGTTAGGAGGGTTCTGTATTATTTCTCATCACTGATATGATAATCCTTTTTGTTCTGGTTAGTTATGGGTGTTGCAGTTTGTAATACTGAGGAGATGAGTGGGTGTATTTCAGGTTTTCTGACGTGTAAGGCTTTAACTTTGTCCATTTCAGCAGCTGGATTGAAAGGAAAGTTGTTACATTCTGGTAGTGATTAGTCCCTGGTTTTGCTGTTTGCTGTGCTGAGATTGTGCTGGATCTTGAAAACTAAATACTCTTTTTTTTTTCCCTTTTCTCTCATCTTCTGAACTTTAAAAAGACTTTGTTGATTTAATTTTAGTATGCCATGCTGAGGAGACACCATTTTATTTCCGCTGTCGCCACACTGCCACATTTCTCAAAACAACCCCTGTAAAACATACAAACACACCTTTTTTTCCACTCCATGTGGAGTAAAGCCCTCTATCTGGCAATTATGGACTCTTTGGAAAATCAAATTAATGGAAAATGCGTGGAAAATGAAATTCCTGGACGGTGGTGACGCAGTCAAGTCTTGTTGCTCGGGGTGTGGTGCAGCCCATGGTGCCAAGATGCAGCAGCCAGCCCCACTGCTCTGTCACCCAGGAGATGTGGGGGTCCCCAGGGACAGAGATCCTGGGATATCCATGTCCCAGGGCTGATGCTGAGAGGTGTCTCACTGCTGGAACTTGCCAGCCCAAAGCCAGCAGTGAGGCTGCTTCCCTAGAGGAGAGCAGATGATTGGTCCCTGTGCTAAAATTTGTTTGTAACAAGTGTTTTGGTTTTTTTCTTTAAAAAAAAAAGGAAAAAAAGCCTTTTCTTTTGTGCTCGTCAGTTACACTTATCACTTTAATCTGCTTTTCTAATTCTGTTCCAGCCCATGTGCCCATTGTGCAACCCATGAATCTTGTTTTCCTTCTGCTTTCTAGACAATCAAATTTTTGAATGATAACATTAGAAGAGGAATTGAGAATTACTATGACGATTTAGACTTCAAGAACATCATGGATTCTGTTCAAAAGCAGGTTTGTTGTTTTTTGGTTTTTTTTTCCCTTGGACTAACTCAGCAACAGCTTTGAGTTTTTCCAGTGGTGTGACAATCAAGCTGGTACTCATGAGGGGGATGAGATCTTGTGTGTCATCTCTTATGGTGTTGCTGCTGAGGTCAGGGCTCATCCAGCACTCCAGCTGGCATTTAAAACCCTCTTTTAAATGCAGAGAGAGAGGGCCAAAATGCAGCTTTTGCCTTGGCAGGTGCAATTCAAATGCTCGAGGTCAGATCCTACAGAGCTGTGGGTTTCTAGTGGCCCCACAGCTGGATTGGGATGAATTCAGCCTGAATTGCAGCCATGATCCTACAGAGCTGTGGGTTTCTAGTGGCCCCACAGCTGGATTGGGATGAATTCAGCCTGAATTGCAGCCATGATCCTACAGAGCTGTGGGTTTTTTGTGGTCCCAGAGCTGGACTGAGGTGAATTCAGCCTGAATTGCAGCCATGATCCTACAGAGCTGTGGGTTTATAGTGGCCTCAGAGTTGTAGTGAGGTGAATTCAGCCTGAATTCCAGCCATGATGCTACAGAGCTGTGGGTTTCTAGTGGCCCCACAGCTGGACTGGGATGAATTCAGCCTGAATTCCAGCCATGGCCTGGCACTCATTGCTTCTGCTGGCTGGTGCAGGAGGTTGAGGAGCATCTTGCTAACAGGAGGCATTGGATAAAGAGAAAAAATAGAGGTGGCATTTAGGCTGCCACATCTTGGGCCCTTGTGTGGCTGCTCCAGGGCATGCACAGAGTCTTTAACAAGGTGGTTATTGGAGGGAAATAGCACTGGAAGAATATCTACCTGTAATTAAAATTCAGAAACTGTGGTGAGCCCAGCTGGGCATTACTTAATGGCATGTGGAGTTGACTCACAGCCTTTTTTTTTTTTTTTTTAAATAAGGCTGATCTGTTGAAATGTTTATTGGGTTATTGAAGAGTTCTGCCATGCAGCTCAGAGGCTGTGGAAGAAGCAAAAAGTGTTCAGCAATGTGATGTCAGGGCCTATGTGATGTCTGTGACCATGCCAAGTAATGGTTATTAAAAAAATTGACTTAGGAAGTGATCCATATATTCTAGGACATCGTTATGGAGATGGCAGCCTGCTTTGAAAAACAAAGTTAGCATGGAAAGTCTGTCAGAAGCAGACCATCCTGAGGAAATTCTGTCATTAGACTTCATAATGCTTTAAATTTTCCATGCACTGCCCAGAACTCTGGCTACATACACATTAGGGATTAAATGAGCTCCTCCTTTCCTCTTCGTTTAAATTATAAAGGGAATATTTATATTAAGTCAGTGTAAACTCAGAGTATTTGTTTGCCAGCTTTCAGTTCTTCTAAATTACACCCACAATGTTTTGGTGAGGTTTATTTATGCCTTAGAGCAACGTTTTTGTTTTTTAGATCCAGTTGGAAATGTGGTTGTAACCCTTAAAACAACTGCAGAGGTAGATTACAGGTCAGGATAGAGTCAGTGTGAAAGCACTGCTTAATGATGTCCAGAGCTGGAAAGATAATTTTTCAGCTCAGAAAAGATGGGAGGTGGAACTTGGCACTGAATACTTTGCTCTGGCACCCTGGGTTACAGTTCAGTGGGTGACAGAGGAGTATTACCTTTATCTTTAATTCTTTTTAGTTGTATTTATCATGTACATTCATACATGCCGTGCTGATAAAATGACAGAATTTTTTTGGTAGCTCAGACTTTTTAAAATTGTTTTATTCTTTCTTTGTTTTCTACTTATTCAAAGAGTTTAAGGAACAAATTTCCTTTTCCTTTTAGAGTCATAGAACCATTTTGGTTGGAGAAGACCTTAAAGATCATTGAGTTTTGTGTCTTTTTTATTATTTTTTTTTTCTCTCCAGTTCAAGTGCTGTGGTGGGGAAGATTATAGAGATTGGTCCCAGAACGTGTACCACAACTGTGCAGCTCCAGGACCTCTGGCTTGTGGGGTGCCCTACACTTGCTGCATCAGGAATAAGGTAAGTCCTGGCATCACTGGTGCTCACTCAAAAACCTGATTTTAGGAAGTCTGGGGTAAGAAGTGAAGGAAAATAGGTCCTTTCCTTCCCTAATGTGTAGATCTGTGGGTCTTGACAGCTTGAGAGGGAGGAAATAAAGGATGAGGTGTGTTGGCTGTGGTCCATTTTACTGGCCCACTTCCCAGCCCCAGAAGGGATGTTGGGAGCTCCACTGATCTCGTGCTCACCCGAACCAGAGCTGCTTAAAACTCAGTTTTGCTGCTGTTTTCCCCAGGGTGTGCTGCTCCAGCTTTGCCAGGACGCCTGGGACCTGATGGTTTCTGTGGGTGGGGGTCAGAGTGGTGTGTTCCACTGCTGTGTGAATTAAAAAGCACACCTTGTCATCCCCAGAATAATCCAAAAATGTGACCTCAGGGTGAGGGCATGCTTGTGGGCACAGGTCTGCCCCAGCCTATCCTTGAAAACTGTAAAATCCTGGAAGGACTGGAGTCTGAAGCAGTTTCTCAGTCTGTGATGAACTGGTCCTAACTGGACCTAACAGCACTGGGAGCAGGCATTGCTTTAAATGCAAATATGTTTTAATTAATTCTGTAATGCACTGCTCTTCATTTGAGGGATGCATGTAATGCTGAATTTGATAAAGAGCTATTCCTCAACTCCTCCAGTACAGGCAGTCCCTGCCTCACTGGGGTTTGGTCTCCAGTCTGATCCTGAGATAAAGAAATTGGCTGTGTGTAAGGGCAGAGCTCGTGGTGGATATCCTGCTGCTGCCTGGTTGGGGCTGCCCTTCCAACATCTGCCTTGAGCATGGCTGTTTAATTAATTAAAATTTTAAAAAAAAGGGAAAATAGATGCATCAGTTGTGTCAGTAATCCTGCTAGGTGTTGCTGAGAAATGTGTATCACAGGAGGGTGTTTGTTACCTGTGCACACACGTTTTTCCTGTGTGGGAATGGGTCTGTTTAAACCTGTGATGAGCTTTGATTTATTCTCAGAAACCAAAGGTGAGCAGCCATGCTTTGGGTCTTAGCTGTTTGAGAGTAAGAACCTGCAGCTGGATGGAGCAGAACAACTCGGGATTTTGCCTTCAGGAAAGGGAAGGCACTGGAATAAAAACTTCTCCAGGGAAAAACAGGGAGTGTATTCACAGACAGCTGGGGAAGGGAGGATTAGGCTGCTTGTATCCCATGAAGTGTTAAGCTCAGGGGAGTTAAAGGAGGGCAGGGAGAAGCCCCAGCTGGGAGTGTGGCTCCTGCAGTGGTGGGGCTGGTGGCTCTGAGCAGGAGATGCTGCTGCTGAGCCGTGTGTGGTGCAGCACAGGAGCACCAGCACCAGGGCTGTGCACGGCTGCCTCGGGAAAAAACAACCAGGAGATGCATCAATCTTACTGTGTTTGACAAATCCTTCCAAATACAGGCTGGTTTCTGTCCTGGAGAGCTGCAGATATGGTTTGTGATTACTCATTGGCTTTGTAGTCATGGAAAACTCCAGCTAATGTTGGTGCCTGGATTCTGATCCTCTGTAAAAGCCTTCTGCTAACACCAGCCAGCTCGTACTGGGGGGGCTCTGAAGGAGCTGTGTTCATGTCAAATCATTTATTAAAGACTTACACTAGTGGAGCAGATAGAAATTAGTCCCAAATGCCTACAATCCTCTGTTTCCAATGCATTTATCTCCCCTGCTCATGCCACAACGTCCTGTTAGCAAATTCTGTGTTTGAGGTTAAAGGATGGGACTGCCCTCCTTGTGGTCATATATTTTGGGAGTGACCACGTGTCAGTCAGTCAGGCTTTAGCCATTCTGGGAACATGAAATCACTCACAGCCAACACAACACGCTGGTGGCTCATGCTGGGATTGACCTCCAAGTGGATTTATTACCTGTGGCTGGCAGATGGGTACCCCACACAGTTTCCCAACAGCCCTGTGGAATGGTCCAAGCTTTTTCTTCTAGGAATGTGCTGAGCCTTGTTTGTCAGACAGTTGTGTGTTCAAGGTGAGAGCACAGCTTTTGCGGGGCTTAAAAATTTCTTGTTTTCCTCCATGTCTTTGGCTTTGTTTTCTGCCTCTTTTGATGCCAGTGGGTTTTTACATTGAATGATTTTCATTTGCATGATTTTCAGGTCAGCATTTTCAGGTTGGCTTTTCCAGGCTTTCCAGGTAGAACCTTGGAACCCACAGAAGGCATTATATGGCTACAGAAAATGTAGAAAATTACTAAATCTGTGGTGAATGCAAGCACTCAGTCTCTTTTGAATATATGAGTTTTATATTAATGTGTATAATGGTATTGCATGAATATTGTAATGAATTTAAGTGTTGTAAACAGCATTCATAGTATTGGAAGTTATTTGAAACTGAAGATATTTCTGAGCTTAAATTTGTCATCATCTTGGCACGAAGGCCATGTTAACCCCTGGTTTTAGTAATAAGGTGAGTTAAGTTATTAAGGCTTTAAAAGGAAATCCAGCTGTTCATTCTGTGGAAACAGCTGTGTCCCACAGCTCTGTCACAGCTCACATTGGTTGCTGTTGCCACCCTGCTTTTGTTGGATAGGAATGGCTCAAATGTCTCATGACACACTGACAATACTCATTGCTCTAAAATCCTGTGGAGCTCTAACTAAATCTGACACTGGGGCTGCTGGGATAAACTGCTGTTGGGCTGGGAAATAACCCTGTCATTGCTTTTACTCTGGGTGAGCACAGAGTAAAAATAATATTTCTGTGATTTTAGTGTCCTGCTGCAGTTCATGTTTGTTGTTTTCTTTTCAGACAGACATTATCAACACTATGTGTGGATACAAAACCATTGACCAAGAGGTAATGTAGCCAGTGCCCACCCTGGCATGGCAGAGAGTTGTGCTTCTTTTTTGTCTCTGTTATAAAAGTGTTTTTTGTGTGCTTTAATCTGCCAGGCAGTTAAAGTGGCAATTAAAATGTTGGTTGTTTTTTTTTTCCCCTGGAATAATTTCCATATATGGGAAAAAAACTCATCTTGTTTGATTTTTGTGTCTTCCCTTCTTTTCATTTCCTTCGATCCTGTTTGTTGACAACTTCCCCATGCTAATTGCACAATTAATGCACAAAAAGCTGCTTTCAAAATTTGAAGCAGTGACTTGAGTTGGGGAAAGCTTTTAGTACTTAAAAGCCACAGTTTCTTACTGAGTAAAATTGGCTTTAATGAAAGCCATATGGGAAAAAACTCATCTTGTTTGATTTTTGTGTCTTCCCTTCTTTTCATTTCCTTCGATACTGTTTGTTGACAACTTCCCCATGCTAATTGCACAATTAATGCACAAAAAGCTGCTTTCAAAATTTGAAGCAGTGACTTGAGTTGGGGAAAGCTTTTAGTACTTAAAAGCCACAGTTTCTTACTGAGTAAAATTGGCATTGATGAAAGCCACCTACCTTAGCTGTTTTTAAGTATTTTATATCCCAGGAGTGGGTGTTTTATTTTTAAGCCTGTGGTAGCACACCTGGAGGAGCAGTGGGACCTCCCTGGTTGTGTGGCTGCCTTCTCCTCCCTCCAGGAGTGGGATGGAGCCTCCTCCTTCAGCCTGGCCTTTTGGGAGCAGCCCCAGTGACTCCAGAGGAGCCTGCCAGCTCAGGGCAGTAATTGCAGAGTGATTAAGAAGGGGAACCGGTAATTGGATCTGCCCTGAGTTCTCCACTCCTGGCCTTGGAGTGCTGGGAGGAGGCAGGGTGGGGGGCTGGTCTGGAAAAGCTCCTCTCCCCAGCTCCTTTGAGGCACTTGGAGCACAATGCCAGCCTGGGTTGTTGGTTTTTGGGATTACGGGTTATCTCTATGTACAACTTGTCTCCATTCAGGTTCACTGATTTGTGGCTTAATCACCTGAAGGCTGCAGCAGGCTCTGACACGGAGCACTTCAGCTTATGCTTAACTTCACCCCATTCATCTGCTCAGGACCCTCTGCAGCCTCAAGTGCTTTTATATTATGGGTTGGGGTCAGGGAGCAGCACAGCTTGCAGGACTGAATCCGAAATCCTCTTGTTCCTGTCCTTTTTGGGGTCTTTTTGCAAAGCACTTGGTCCACAATTTGTGTTTTTCCACTGCTGTATTTTCAGCTTGGGAGCAGAGATGAAAGCTAAAGAGAGACTTCTCTGCTTTCCAAGTGGTCTTAAATGAGAATGGGGTGCATTTCTTGTTGAGAAATAGCTGCAACAAACAGGTTTAGGACAATGAAATAACTTATTTGGGTGTAGAATGACTTGTAAAAAATAGAGTAATTTGTTGAGGTGTGGAGCAGCTTAACAAGAGGTGGAAGAGTTACTGATGAGGTTTGTTAAACTCAGTGGGTTTAAAGAGGTGGGAAGGCAAACCACATCTGCCTCCCTGATTTTTGAGGTGCCACGTGTGTCTCACAGCAGTGGAGCTGCCTGTTGAACCCTTCCTCTGCTGTTTTGCAGCGCTTGAGCGTTCAGCACGTTATCTACGTCCGAGGGTGCACCAATGCTGTGCTCATTTGGTTTTTGGACAACTACAGCATCATGGCTGGTGTGCTGCTTGGCATACTGCTGCCCCAGGTAAGAGAGCATTCACTGTGAGGGGGAACATCTGGTTTGTCGGCATGTGAAATCCCACTGGGCCATAATCATGGTTTTCTTTTTGGATTTAATGTGACTGGTAAGCTGGGGTGGCATTCTGGCATTTGAATCAAAGATCTCATTTGCCAATATGTGTAATCGTGGTTTTCTTTTTGGATTTAATGTGACTGGTAAGCTGGGGTGGTATTCTGGCATTTTAATAAAACATCTCTTTTGCCAGTATGTGAAATCCCATTGGACCATAATCATGATTTTCTTTCCGAATTGAATGTGACTGGTAAGCTAAGGTGGCATTTGAATCAAAGATCTCATTTGCCAGTATGTGTAATCATGGTTTTCTTTTTGGATTGAATGGAACTGGTAAGCTGGGGTGGCATTCTTTAGTGGCATCACTGTTGCAGGGTTTGGTGGGGCAGTTTGCTCTTGCTTGGGGTTTTGTGTTGAGTCCTCCTGAAGCCCCAGTGAGGCAGGCTGCCTGTGCTGCCCGCTGGGGCTGCCCTTGCCCGTTGCCTTGGCAGTTCCTGGGCGTGCTGCTGACGCTGCTCTACGTGACCCGGGTGGAGGACATCATCTCGGAGCACAAGCTGGGCCAGAGCCTCTTCGGGGACGCGCGCCGCGGCGCTGAGCCAGACTTCTCGGCGGCCGGCTGCTGCATGTGCTACCCGGGCTGAGCCTGCAGCCCAAGCCCTGCCAGGCCAGGCCATCCCAGCTGCTCTGGGGCTGCTGCAGACCCGGGGGGTGCTGAAGCAGCCAGCAGCCGGCGGTGGGTGCGAGCCAGGATGCACCGAAGGCGCCCCACGCGGGGCTGCGGGACATTAAATTGCTCCTGAGTGATTGCTGGGAGATAACACAGCCACAAAAAAACTGGAGAAGATCCGATCTCCATTCCTAGGAAGTGTCTTCGCGTCTCTGGATGTGGTATTTAAGTGTTTGTGCTTCTCCAGCTGTATTTTCCTACTCTTTCCAGAGAGATTTCTTACTGATCCACATGGTGAATATGAAGCCTGTGTTTAACAGTGGGGTTTTTTATGCTAATCATGATGAATTTACTGACAATAATGGATGTGATGCTGATCGCTTTCATTGCTCAGTCTTCTGTGCCTTTCAATAACGGGGCAAATGCCAGTGTCAAATCAGTCAGGTAATGCTCAATCTATTTTTTAATGCAGTTTATTACTGTGTGGCTTTTGTATGAACTTACAGGATGTTTAAGTCTTGGATGTACTGTATTTTTCCCCTTTAGTAAATTAACTAGGTGATTTATGACTTTATATTTTTTTGGAGTTCTGTATGTCAAGATGTTTCTAAAATTTACTGTCGAAATAAAACCAATGAGTCGTTTTTTTCTTAAAAAACCCAAAAAATACATGGGTTTTCTTTCATTATTTTTATTTTCTTATATAAGTTAAGGCTGTCCCTCAAATGCTGTATCAAAAGGTAGAAGTAGCAGGAGCTGTGATTCTGTGCTGCCTGCCTGTGGTTTTGGAGAGTCACTGAACATCTGTGCCTCCCTTGCTTCTCTTAGTCCACCATGAGCTCTGGGGTTTTTGTTGGTGTTCCTTTGTCCTGAGCATTTCTGTGCAGTCTCTGCAGCCCCAGACAGGCCTGCAGGCAAAATGCAAAACCTAATTATCATTAATATTTCAATTAAACCAAAGTCAGGATGAGAATAAAGCAGGTTTATATCCTGAATATAAATCTCTTCTTTTCCAAACACTCCACTAAGAAAAACAGGGCACCATCTGATATTATTCTCTCCTTGCTGCTTTTAAGAAAAAATTCTTGTCCTGGACATTTTTTTCCTGCTTTCTTCAAAACTCAGCATTTGCTGCTTAACTCTCTGCCTTCACCAAGAATTTCTGAGCAAACTTTGTGTGTTTCCAAGAGCTGAAAAAGGACTCCTGCAGTTCTTGGGTGCTGCTGATGGTTTCTAGGGACAGAGATCCCAGTGCAGCAGGGGCAGTGGGAGGTCCACAGCACGCTCTAGCGTTGGGCCCTGCACATGGCCACTGCTTAGATATTTAATTGCTCCTTTTCACCCAAATTCTCCTGCTCTCTGTCTTGAATAACGCGTTCTGGTAAGTAAAGAAGCAAGGTGTGTTTGAAGGGTGGGTTTGTGTACAAGGAGAGGGAGGATGGAGCTGACTGCTGGGGAAGGATGGGAAAATGAAAGCTGGAGTTGGTTTGTAGCAGGGAATGGGCTGGGAAGGTGGGAATGACAAAGGCAGTTCTCCTTTGGTGACAAAAGTAAATTGATTTTTAAAAATAAACGTAAATGTGGGGGTGGTGTGAAATATGAGATAGCCCAGAAACCAGGAGGTGGCACAAGTGTGGTTAAACTTCAGGAGGTTTAAATGAAATGGGGAGAGAATTTTGGGACACGAGAGAGCAATTATCCCTTATGAAGAAAATTTGTAGGCTGTACTGAATTTTCAGCCATCCCCAGTGTTTGAATGGTGTCAACCTGACAATCACAAAGTAAACCCTGTGTGATTTTGTTTAATAAATGATTGATTCAGAAACTACTCACCCTTCCCATTCCCTAGGATCTGAGGAAATTAACTTTGTTTCACAAGCCAAGGTGACTGGAGGGAGGAATGATGCCTTTTGGGAGGTGGCTGGAGGAGAGAGATGCAGCAATTCTCTGCTCAGCTGCCTTCTCCAGAGAGCCGATGAGAAAATTGTCTTCAGATGGGTGAAGAATGCTGATCTAATTTAATCCCTGTTCTCCTGGCAGGAGCAGCCCAGCTGTGGCTGCTGCTCACAGAGGCATCCTTAACCTGATTTAAGAAAATGCTCCTTGAAAGCCTGAGACAACTCCAGAAAATCCCAGAACTGTGGATTATTCTGTGTGTGCAATTTTAAAGCGTTCTGTCAGCTGTGAGCTGCCAGTGGCTCATGCTCCTTGCGTTCCTGCTTTCCATCAGGGTTCAGAAAAAGAGATTCACCTCTCTGTTCCGTGAGGCCACAGAGGCACAGCACCTGGGTGAGCCGGGTGCCCGGCTGGAGCACTGTGCACAGGATCCAAAAATGATAAATAAATCAATACTAATCAATAAAAATCTTTAATTAGCAGGGATCCGGAGGGGAAATGGCGAGCAGGTCTCCCTCTGGTGGCACGGATACCGCAGGGCACTCACTGAATCCCTGCTCGCTGGGAATGAAATCCCTGCATCCACAGGGCACAGGGTTTGTTCAGTGGCTCTTTCCCCTGCTCTGCTTCGAGAAGCTCCTTTGTGCAGGCACAGCTTCCAAGGAAATCCTTCGAGAGGAATCCCTTCCTCGGCAGGGATTGTCATCTGTTCAGGATACAGCTGCTGCTTACAGCTTCATTCCTCAGAGGTGGGATGAGCTGATTGCCCCCTGATGGGGAAAAATAGCAGTGTTAAGATGTATTTAGCTAGAAGCTGGTTTGTAGATTTGTGCTCCTAAAGCTCCTTTGCTAGGGCTTCCCAGCATTCATGACTTTTCTGCACCAGCGGATGATTCAAAGGTTCTTGTGTGGGTTCAGGAATTGAAATGATGTGGTGGGTGTTGAGCTGCAGAGGGCAGGTGCTGCCCCTTGCTGGGCCAGGGAAATCATCTCCACCAGGAACCCCAGCGGCACAGAAGCTGCTTGGGGTCTGCATCCTCCTTTCATGCCTGTGCCTGCTGGGGAGAGGGAGAGGGCAGCACCTTCCCCTGTGCTGGGAGAGCAGTGCTGCTGTTTGTTTGTCAAACTGCACCCAGGGCTGCTCAGAACTGACTCAGCTCCACCTGGGTTTGCGCTGGGCATGGAGGAACTGCTTGGGTTTGGGTTCAGCTGCTGCCCTGAAGTGTCTCTGCAGCTCTAAGGGATAAATCTGCCCCGCAGCAGCACTCGGAGCCCTCGGCAAAGGCGGCTGTTAAATGTCCCTAGGAAAGTGGGAGGCCCCAGCAGCTCCAACCTCCTCCTTTGCAGGAGGTACCTTTCTTTTCTTTTTTTTTCTTTTTTTTTCTTTTTTCTGTAGGAAGTTTTGTCCTTGATGAAGAGCTGGAAGCTGCTGTGCTGGAAGGGAGAAGAGGGGAACCAACCTGCCTGGGATGTGCACACCAGGACAAAGCCACCTCATCCTCCTGGCACTGGGGACTGCTTTTCTATCCCAACCCCACCACAGTGCTCAGCCCTGCTCGGAGATTCAGCAGCAGGGTTCTGGGATGGGGGGTTTTGCCTGGGGAAGCACAAGGAGCTCCTGGCTCCTGTTCCCAGGATGCTGGAGCAAAGCAGAGCAGCGCTGCCCCCTCCAGCTCGAGGCTGCACCTTCCTGGGTGCAATAAACACAGCAGGGTTTGGAGGGTGCTGGGGAAAACCTGCTGGCTGCAGGGCAAGAGCCAGGGGCAATGGAGCCCTCTGAGGTCCCTGGAGCTACATGCAGGCCCTGGCAAAGCTGGGGAACATTGGTTCTTGGAGAAGTCTGTGTGCAGGGCTTGGAAGTGTCTGTGGTTTTCACAAACATTACTGGGTTTTGCTGACTGGGGCAGCTGCCTCTCCCTCTCTTTCCCAGCAGGGGTGTTGTGCTCCCTCAGGCCCCATGCAGCACACTCCTTTGCTGGGATGGGGAAGTGCAAATTCTCAGTGCTGGTTGCTGGGAAAGGTGGAGCAGAGGTGCAAACTGTGCCTGGAGCTTGGCTGGATGTGCTGGGGAACAAGGTCCTCTGGAGAAATGGCCAAATCCATGGTGGAAGGGGAGGAGATGTAGATAAGGAACCTCTGTGTGAGTTCTGAAAGCCCTTCTCTCCTGATCACAGGAGTACAGAGCCTGCAGGAAGTGTCCCTCAACCCCAGGCTGTTGCTCAGGCAGAAGTGGTCCATCCCCTGATGGTCTCCAGCTTCCCATCATTTGGTATTTGCTAAAAGAGTGTTAGTTCTCCAGGAAAGGCAGGTGAAATATCCACACTCCATCTCTGGGCTAAGCTCACTTCCCAGCCAGCTGTTAGCTTATTTCCATACAAAATTTATCTGTGCTGCTGAAAGCACCTGATGCACCCGAGGGAACGAGGTCTCTGGGGATGATGAGATCTCTGGGGAATGAGGTCTCTGGGGAATGAGATCTCTGGGGATGAGGTGTCTGGGGAATGAGGTCTCTAGGAATGAGGTCTTTAGGGATGAGGTCTCTAGGGAATGAGATCTCTGGGGATGAAATCTCTGGGAATGAGGTCTCTAGGGAATGAGGTCTCTAGGGAATGAAACCTCTGGGGATGAGGTCTCTAGGGATGAGGTCTCTGGGGATGAGATCTTTAGGGATGAGGTGTCTAGGGAATGAGATCTCTAGAGATGAGGTGTCTGGGGAATGAGGTCTCTGGGGATGAGGTCTCTAGGGATGGGGTCTCTGGGAATGAGATCTTTAGAGATGAGGTCTCTAAGGAATGAAATCTCAAGGGATGAGGTCTCTGGGGATGAGGTCTCTAGGGAATGAGATCTCTAGGGAATGAAATATCTAGGGATGAGGTCCCTAGGGATGATATCTCTAGGAAATGAGGTCTCTGGGGATGAGGTCTCTGGGGAATGAAATCTCTAGGGAATGAGGTCTCTAGGTAATGAGATCTCCAGGGATGAGGTCTCTAGGGATGAGGTCTCCAGGGATGCTGTCTGTGTCTGTACACGTGTGTGCCTTGGGGTCACCCCCAGCCCCATCCCCAGAACAGAGACAGCACCGGGCTGGCTGGGATGTGCTGTTAGAGCCTCCCAAGACAAACAGTCCCCTTGCCCAGCAGTGGAAGGAGCACCCCACCTGCAGCACCCCTGTCACTCCTCATGCTGCTCTCCCAGCCCTGGCACCCTGTGAACGGGGCAGGATGTGGCCCTGCCACCCCCAGCCCGGTGACAGCAGCAGGGCACGCCAGCCCCCCACCCCAATTATAGTTGGGTGTCGCAAAGGACATTGAAAAGCAAGGAGGAGAGCTGTGAAGAGGGTCATTTTAGTGGCTCTTTCTCTCTTCTTTTTTTTTCCCCCCCGAGAAGGAAGTTAGAAAAGCAGAGCCCTCAAAGCCGCATTGAAAGGGTGACAGAGACGGGATAAAGCGTAAGACTGAGGGAAGGAATCTCAGAGCACTCGCCACGGTGTTTTAATGATCTGTTAACAATTGCCCCTTTCAGGGGAGAACATATGGTAGATGGTTTGCTTTTTTTTTTTTTTAAAAAAAAAAAGGACAAAAAAAGAAAAAAAGAAATTACTTCAGAAACTTAAATGATGGTGGAAAATGGTGGGGATTGCGGTGAAGAGCTGGGGGAGGGAGGTGTAGCCCCCGGACTGAGGGGATGTCAGATGAGGGGAGGGTGTCAGATAATGTACCCTGAGCACGGGGGCTTTGCTGGAGCCAGAGACCCCAAAAAACGCCGGGACCTGCTGGGGGGGACGGGGGCTGGTTGCCTGCCGGTGAAGGAAAACGATGAGGGCGCTGCTAAAACCCGGGAATGCTGAGACCCTTGAGGACACGGGCTGGAGCATCCCTGCCCCCAGCCCAGTGAAGCCCAGCTGCGCGGGCAGGGCTGGCGCTGCTCCCCTCCCTGCAGCTGGGGCAGCTGGTGACAATGCTCTGGCTGCGCGCAGGTGGCCTCTGCTCCGAGCTCTCCCTGCCATTACCTGCCCTGAGATCATCGCCGTCCTCCCACTGCAGCCTGCTGGCACGAGTTTAGGTTGTGGCTCACCGAAATCACACACACAGGCTGCTGGGGGCTTGTCTTGCTGCAGCCAAACTGCTGGATTACAGCTGGGTGGAAACACACAATTTAAAAAAAATAAATGTTGCAAATACATGATTTTTAATTGAGCTACAGGAGCTGGGTGCTCGCTTTACAGAGGGCTGGCAGGAGGGGCTGTGCTGCTTGTGGGCTCCCCAGGTCTGTTGTACACCTGGGCTTGGGGAAGCAGATGGTCCCATCTGGATGCACAACCCTCTCCCACTCAGCACCGCGGTGCTGCAGGACAGGAGCAGGCTCCAATTCAAAGGTTGGGAATTTGGCAGATGGAGCCCAGTGCTGCACGAGGGGCTGGGAGTGCAGATGGGCAGGAATGGCTGGGGAGCTGCAGTGGGGCACCGTGCCTGCCTGGCAGGGACAGCCGTGCAGGATGTGCCGGAGGAGAGGTGTGAGGTGTGGGGAAGGGAGCGAGGGAATGGGAAACTAGCAAGGGATGGTGCTTCCCGAGGCTGAAAGAAGGATGAAGATGGGAAGGGACCAGGCTGGTCAGGGAGGGGATGGGGTCATTTACCGGAGTGTGGGTGTGGCTGGGGTTGTGTGGGGCTACAAGCACATTAAACCCTGTGGGGCAGTCATGGCAGCACTGCAGGGATGTGGATGGCACAGCCGGGAATGGCGATGGGAGGAGCATGAGCCGCTTAGGGCGTGAGGCCAGTGGGGAAATATCCACAGCACAGGTTTGAGTCACATCCCTCTGGCAGACTGAGCAGTGAGCCCTGCACCACACAGGGCACATCTCTCTGTGGCGGCAGCGACCTGCCACCAAATTCAGTTGCAAAGAAAGGGTTAAACACAACCCCCCTCCCCTTTCCCCATCTTGCTCTGTCTCATGTTGAGGGCTTCGATGAATCTCTGTAGAGGGCTGGGTGGTGTGTGAGTCCATCAGGGCACCTCTGCCCTTTTTTCGCATTGGACAGGGTATTTCCTTTCAAACTACCGATTTTTAGCGACTTTTTTGCTTCCCAAAAGCTCTGGTGGATTCTGGTGTGTTCAAAGTCTGACTGGTGGAGACACTAAACCAAGAGAGGAAAGCACACCCTAAATAATTTTTGGAGGCCATTAAGGACCATGTGTCTGTTTGATGGGCACCTGTGCAGTGAGAAATTTCAGGGAGAGCCCATATGACCAGCTTGCTGTGCTTCTAACCCCATCATGCATTAAAATGCCAGAAGTCATCTTTTTATCCTTATGGGAATGAAGAGCTGGCCAGGAAGGTGGCAGCCTGAGCTCAGCATAGCCATGGTCTGTAATTATTCACTGGTGGCCAAAGGAGAGTTGATACAGACGAGTACTGAAGCCTCGAGTCTGTCTTGCCCAACTGGTGGCTGCCAAATTGACCATTGCCAGCTGGTGAAGACTGAGTGCTGCTGGATTCTGTCAGAGCTCACCAAAACTTGGTGTAAAGCTTAAAGAACTTGGAAAACCTAAGTGAGGGAGATGTGTAACCCACCCTGTCTGCCCAGGCTGGCAACAGGGTGGAGGAGAAACCCTCTTTTCTGGCAGGTGAGACAGGCAAATGGGGAGGGGAGCAAGCCTGGCAGAGCTGGGAATGACAGGAGGAGACTGACTCCCAGAGGAGTGAGGACCATCCTTCTCTGCCTGGGTAGATGCTTGGATGGTTGAATAAATACTTTAAGGTAACAGGTTTCACAGGACCCACCTGCAGGCATCACAGACTGACCCTCGTGTACTCAGCATTTGTTTCCTGCCTTTCCTCTCCATGGTATTTCTCTTCCTTTCCTCTCTCCTATCCAGAGATAATCCAGGTTTTTTCTCTGCTAAAGACTGTTGCATTCTGATCCAGAATGTCTCAGAACAGCTGTATGTCCTCGCAGTCTTATGAAGCCAGCTCCTGTGTGGCTGTTTTGAGGGCACATAAGCATGGAGAAAGGTTTACCGTGGAGTGGGATTGCACACTGAAAACTTGGGTTTTCCATCAGGGCTTCTCCTCTTCTGGTGAAGTGACAGCATCCTTCATCCCAGTGCTTATTTATCCTTGTGCACAATCGGAGAGTTATAGAATGATTTGGATGCAAGGAATATTAAAGGTCATCTAGCTCCACTCCCTGCTGCCATGGGCAGGGATGCTGCTCACTAGCCCAGGCTGCTCCAAGCCCTGTCCAGCTTGGCTTTGGACACTTCCAGGGATGGGGCAGCCCCAGCTTCTCTGGGCAACCTGTGCCAGGTCCTCAGCTCCCTCATGGTGAAGAATTCCTTCCCAGTATCCCATCTGTCCCTGCCCTCTTTCAGTCTGAAGCCGTTGTACCCCCCCTGTCCTGTCACTCCGTGCCCGTTGTCCCAAGTCCCTCTCCAGTTCTCTTGGAGCCCCTTTAGGCACTGGAAGGGGCTCTAAGGTCCCCCCAGAGCCTTTCCTTCTCCAAGCTGGACACTGCCAGCCCTCTCAGGCTGTCTCATAGCAGAGGCCCTCCCAGCCCTTGAAGCATTTTCGTGGCCCCAAGGGACATTTTGATGTGTGATAACAAATGTGTGGTCACATCGGCTCGCTCGGGAGCTTCCACCCCTCAGCTGCCCATTGAGCGGACAGACCGTGCTCTGTGGTGTCCAGGTCAGCGCTCAGGAGGTACAGAACGAGCTCCCGAGGCGGTTCTTTCCGTCCCGGCGGGCATTCCTGGCCCCTGCCCGTGGCCGGCTCCCTCCCGGGGCCGCGCCCGCCCGTGCGCTCCCTGGAGCGGCTCCGGGGGACGCGCTCCGGCCGCCTCTCGCCGGGGCTCGCCTTTCCTCTCCACACTGGTTTTTAATATATATACACATTTCTTTTTGCGCCCCTTCACCTCCCACTCTTGTAGGAAAAGGAGGGAGGAAGGGAGAAATATTGTTTGAATTCACAAAGCGGGGCATCTGGCGCACCTTGCGCCTGGCATCTGTGCTCCTTGTGTCCCGAGCAGCGCGCTCGCCCCGGGCCGAGGGGCAGGAGGGGCCGGCGTGCATCTGTTGGGCGCCACAATAAAGTCACAAAACAGCGGCGCGGGCCCGGCCCCGCCGCGCTGCCCTCTCAAAGGGGGACGCGGGGCTCGCAGGTATTATGCGCCGGCTAGGTAGGGCCGGGCCGGCAGCTGCTCCGCCGACCCGCCCGACATATGGCAGCGCAAATCACGGCACCTCCTGGGCAGCCCGGCCCGAGGGAGCGGGGGAAGGACGACGGGGAGGCCCCCGGGGCAGGTGCCTCTGCCGTGCGCCCGCCGCCGCCACCGCCGCGGCACCGGCCCGGCCGGAGCGCACCGGCGGCTCCGGGATGGGCGGCGGGCGCGGAGCGGCCGGCGACCCCCGAGCCCTGGGGTCACCCCCAGGATCGAGAGGGGGCTCAGCCTTGTGTGCCCTCCCCTCTCCCGAGCAAACAGCCCCCGGGGGGCGGGCGGGCGGGCTGCGGCCGAGCCTCGGCTCGCCAAACGTTCCCGACGCCTGGCAGGCGAGGGATGCGCCGGGGCCGCTCTGGTTACCATATGTTTTCAATAAAATAAGGCAAATAGGGCCGGGAGATAGGGATTGCAGTAAACCTGTTATAAAGCAGCATAAAGCAGGCCAATGTAAACGGCAGCAGGGCCCCTCCTGGAAGGGCCGTTGGGTGCCAGCTCCGCACCGGGCGGCCCGGCCAGGTGTGAGCGGGAGCCCGCAGCGGTGCCCCCGCAGGTTTTTATCACGTTCGTGGTAATATGGTGCTTGTTATGCTAACTATGAGTAAACATCCCCGGCCGGGCTTTGTGGCGACGGGAGGGAGTTATCGGAAAGTGGCAGTGGGAAGGTGATTTAACAATAAAGTTGTCTTGTTTGCCAGCAGGTGATGTCTGCCCCCAGCCCCATGATTAATGCTTCCCAAAGTACTCCACTTTACAATCTCTTGTAATTATTTATTAAACGAAATCTATTTATTATTATTTTAGCAAACAGCGGTACCAGGTGGGGCTTTCTTTTCCTCTTCAGCTTTTGTTTGAAGGACGTTTGAAGTGGGCAGTCTGAGGCTTGGAAACTCGCTCGCCAGATTTTTTTGTCATCCAATTGCACAGGCACAAAAAAAAAAAACCCAACCCCGCCGGGCCCTTCCTATTCATCCTCCGCTGCCCTCCGAGCCGCCCCTCGAGAAGGGGCGCCCGAGCCGCCGCGGTGGCCGGCCCCCCTCGGCATCCTCCCCCGCCGCTCCGGCCGCTCCCGGCGCGGAGAGCCCCGACCGCGCTCCGCGGCGCCGCTTTGGTGAAGGAGAGGGGGGACTCCGGCCCCGCCGGGGCTGCGCCCTCCCCGCGGCCCTGCCCGCACCCCCGGGGGCGGCGTGCCGTGCAGGGGGAGCCCGGCTCCACTGCTCCCGGTCCCTCGCCCTCCGCCGGGGAAAGGTGTCCCGGGCCCGGACGCTCCCCGCCGCCCGCCGCAGCCGGTGCGCAAAAGTGCCCGGCTCGTTTTGCGCACCGAGCTCCCGCGGCAGCGCCGCTGCCCCCGCGCCCCGCGCCGGGCCCGCGGGGCGGGGGCGGCCTCGGGCCCTCGGGGGGCCCTTCCCCCGCAGGATCCAGCCTCTGTTTCCCTTGTGGGAGCAAAGTCACTACGCCAGTGGGGGCTGGAGAAGGGCGTTCGGTGCCCTCCGGTGCTGGCGCTTGCCGCCCTCGCCGGTCGGTGCGCGGGGGGCGCGGGGATGCTCCCGGCGCTGCAGGGGCGAGGAGAAGGGTGACGGGAGGCGGCTGGAACATCGGAGGGGATGTTCCGGGAGTGCCCCGCGGCGCCGGAGCAGCGGAAAGGGGTTGTGGCTGTGCCGAGGGGAGCGGAGGGGAATGGTGCCAGCTGGACCCTCACGTCTGGCACCGGGTGAGACACCGCCTGGCCCGGCAGGGCGTTCCCGGCCACTCCGGGGGGCCGGGGTTTCCCCGCGTTACGCAGCCGAGTGCTGGGGAGCCCTCTGTCCCCGCTGAGCCCCTGCACCCCGCCCCGACCCCCACTGTACCCCGGAGAGCGCGGCCGCCCCGGCCGTGGTGCAGCCCCCCGCACGGGCCCGGCCCGGGGGTCCCGAACCAGGGAGGGCTGGCCGGGGGGTCCCGGCACGGCTCGGCGTGGAAGCCAGCGAGGTCTCCCGTGGCGTGGCCGGGGCAGCGGGCGGTGCCGGAGCCGGCACGCTCCCGTCGGGCTGATAAGATAAAAGCGTGCCAAGGGGTGGGTGCGGGCGGGGGGGCGCACACGCCGCCCGGCCGGGAAATCCCCATTGTCTGCCGGCCCTATATATAGGGGCTTAACGGCAGTCGTGTGCCGGCAGCACAAGCTCTCCTGCCCGCACTCGAGGGACCGCGGGGAGCGCCGCGGAGCGCGCAGCCAGAGCCGCCCTTGTGCCCCCGGGCTCAGCGCACACAGCCGCGGGGGACAGGGCTCTGCCGGGCCGGCCCACGCGGGGTTGGCTTCTCAGGATGGCCCCGCAGAGCGACCGCTCTCCGGACGAAGGGCAGCCGTATTTCGGAGGCGCAGAGGACCCGTCCTCGGCGGCCGGCGGGGTCTCCGCGGGCAGCCGGGGCGCCTCGCCGGCCCGCACCGCCCTGGCCCCGCGGGACGCGGCGGCCCGCAGGAAGGGGAAGGGGCGGCGGGGCCGCGGCAAGGCGCGCAACGAGGGCTTGCTCAGCAAGCAGAAGAGGAGCCGGCGCATGAAGGCGAACGACCGGGAGAGAAACCGCATGCACCACCTCAACTCCGCCCTGGACGCCCTCCGCAGCGTCCTGCCCACCTTCCCCGACGACGCCAAGCTCACCAAGATCGAGACGCTCCGCTTCGCCCACAACTACATTTGGGCGCTCACACAGAGCCTCCGCCTGGCCGAGCAGAACCTGCCCGAGCCCCCCGCGCCGCCGCCGCCCCCCGCCGCCGCCTCCCCCGGGCCCTGGGACTCGCCCTGCCCCGCGGCCCCGCCGCCCGCCGCCCTGCGCCGCGGCCCCGCCGCCTTCCCCGCCTTCCTCTAAGCCGCAGCCCGGCCAATGTCCCCCCGAGGTGGCTTCACAGAGCCGGCAGAGCGGGGGGGGCGGCGGGACCCTCGCTGCCCCCTCCCCGCCCCGTCCCGCTCCGCTGGAAAGCGCAAAAACAAAAACAGATCACAGTTTTGTACTCGTTAACGGTAAATTATATTAATTTGTCGCTATCGGTATTTATTGATTATATTTCGTAACAAATATGTATTTTGTATATAAGAGTATTTTCAGCAGCGGTGGTCCAGCTGTCTGTACCCGCAGCTATATTTTGGGTTTTCTGAAGAAAAAGAAGAGGGAAAAATAAAGCGTGTCGCGGCCAGACCTGTGCGACGCCGTGTTTTTATCCCCGAGGTCTCTCCGGGAGTTCCAAAATCGCGCGCACCAGCGCCGGGCAGGGCAGCGCCGGCCCCGCGGGGGCTCCCTCGGTGCGGGGCCGCTCCCTTGCGGGGCCGGAGCGGCGATGGAGAGCGGAGCAGCGTGTGCCCGTCGAGGCCCAGGCTCGGATTCAAACCGGCCTCTCTCTGCAGGTGCCTTTTCCCGCAGAGCTGTGGCCGCTCCCGTCCCCAGGTGAGGCGAGCCCGGCTGCGGGGCTGTGTTAAGGACACGGCGCTCCAGCACCTGGAGCAGCGCTGGTGCCCGGGGCAGCATCGCCTCTGGCCGACCCCGGGGTGGGTTTAGCCGGGGCACGGGGGCAGCAGTCGGAGCGTGAAGCCCTGAGCGGGGCGGGGGGAGCGTCAGGCCAGCTACCAGCAGCAGGAGATGGGAAAGACGCTACCATTGCTGCCACGGCGAGAGGAGAACCCGCATGAATTCCGTCAGCGCTTGCCGGCCCTCTCCTGCCGGGGCTCAATTTGTAGCTGGTAGATTTACGGCCAGGCCGCCTCCCCGCCCCGCGCTGCCCCGGCGGGGCGGCCGCCGCCAGACAAAGCGGCTGCGGGGCCAAAAGCCCATTGTGATGCTAATTGTTCTCAGCCAAGCCCGCTTGCCCGCGGCAAAGAGACGCTATTGAGGCAATTTGTAGAACAAAAGAAATTTGGGTGCTGGAAATAAAGCCGCACGCACAAACAACTCTGTCCCCACCACCACGCAACCACAACTTCCCCTTCCCGCACCGCAGCGACAGCGGCGGAACCGCACCGGGTGCGGCAGCCCGGGGTGCTCGTCCCGCCCATGGGGGAGCAACAACAGGGAGCTCCTTCTTCCCCCCGTCCCCTTCCTGCCCTCTCCGGGCCGTGGGCCGGGCTGGAGGGGGCGGCCCCATGGCTGGGGAGGGCAGGGTGCCGGTGGGTGCCGCTGGGTGCCGGTGGGTGCCGGTGGGTGCCGGTGGGTGCCGGTGGGTGCCGGTGGGTGCCGGTGGGTGCCCCGGCCCGCAGCAGCCCCGGCCCGCCCGGCGCCGCGGGCTCTGGCCATGGTGCTGAAGGCGCTCCGGGGCACGGCGCGGTTGTCCCCCGGACGGTGAGCAGGAGCCCTTCCCGATGTGTCTCTCCCGGGAGCTGCTGGGGTGCTGTCCACTCAGGTGGGCTGTGGGGACAGGGGGAGGCCGGCATGGCCCTGGTGCTAAACCACACACTGCAGACCAGAAAACACACGGGGCCCGGTGGATTTTGGAGAAGCAGTGGCCTCTTACTCCTGCACTTGATCCAGCCTCCCTCAACAAACTGTCCCAGGAGAGGAGCTGCAGGTGTCCCACACACCCGGAGAAGGGAGCAAGGGCACCACGGTGCCAGTGCTGACAGGCAAGGTGAGCAGATCTCACTTTCTACTTGAGCTTTTTTTGGAGATCTGCACTTTCTGCCGCCTCCTGGGACCCTCCCATCTATGCAGAGCCCCCCTCGTTTTCCTGTTCACTGAAACACCCACATTGCTGGAGAAACGCAGGCCGTGGGACATGGCTGGGGGCTCGGAAAAGGCCGTGTGCTCCTTCCTATCTCTGTGTGTACCCTTATAGCCCTGAACGTGATCTATCTGTGTCGTAGATCAGATAGGCAGAATGAAAGACCTAATAGTATTCGTGCCCCTTCCCCCCCTTCCTGGCTGAATTGTGTATTGTTTTCCTACTCTAACAGTCTGCAAAGTGCTCCAAGGCCTCTGTGTGTGGCCACAGGCGAAACACCGTCATTATTTGGGTGATAAAATCATTAAATGTTTTCCCTGCTAGTGCGGCTCCACTCCGATATCTCCCTATCACGTTGCCCTCACTATCTGCATGTACCGTGGGGCTGAGGAGGATCACAACACACTCACTTACCAGCAAAAGTAGCATTTTTACAAAAAATGGCAAAAGAGAGCTCAGGATGGACATTCAGGATGGACACGGGCAAGAAAAGGAGCAAGAAGAGCACCACAGTCCAGTGAAGAACAGGTATTACAAAAGTTCACAAAGGCATCTGTACTGCTGTATTTTCAGAAAGGGGTCACTAGAGTGGGTTTTACTGCATTGCTGATTCTTTTTTTCTGGAGACTTAGGATGCTTCTGGTCTTCCAGCCATGGGGCTGTAGGTTGGGGGTGGATGGAAGGGGAGGGGGGCCAGATTTACTACCTCTAGAGAACTAGTGACTTCTTTAGGGGCTTGAATGCATTTTTTTTTCTTTGCCTCCACATTATTAGGTTAATCATTGCTTGAACTGGTTGCTATGGTTTTAGCAAACCCATGGAAACTTGATAATGAAGACTGAAAGACTCCTTTTCCATTTATCTTTTCTCTATGTTTAGTGCATGATGGTCTCATTTCTCTTGACGGGGCTGTCCCAGTGCCAGTGCCCGGCTTTTATAACCACGGCTGCTGCCATGGCCTCCGGACTTTTTGATGTGGGGGAAACAGGTGGCTGCTGGGACCGTGGCTGCTTCAGGGGCTCAGGCTTGTGCCCTCACATACTTGCAGGCAACAGGATGAAAACCAGCTTAAGCCGGGATCTGCCACGTTTGCTTGCTGAAATCCCACGCCAGGTGAACTCAGCTTTTATTTTTGCAGCCAGGGAAGGATGCTTCACTACGACCTGATGTTTTCATGCCCTCGGTATTCAGTTTTAGGTCTCCTTCCGTTTAGACAAGACAGTCTAAACCTCAATTTGGCTCGATGATTTTAAAGGTCTTTTCCAACGTTAACAATTCTCCAGTTCTATGATTTTTTGAATATGTGATATTATCACTTATTACTGAAATAAGGAGATTTTACACCTGTATAGCTCTGAACATTCCCTCTCCTCTGTGGCTTTACAGGTATTCAGCAAACTGGCTGTGGAGTCTCCTACAACTGTCTCCCCAATGCTCTGTTCTAGTCAAGGTTAAAATGGGGGGGTTGAGGATAACAAACAGCTGAAAACAGAGGCTATAAATTATTTGCACGGCTCAGAGAGGCCAGGCTCATTGTCAGGGCCAGGGAAGGGGAAACACCCAGGTCCTTCCCTCAGCAAGACTCATCCCCCTCCTCCTCGCTCCTGGTCATCTCCCTCGCGTCTGAAGGCTGGCAAGAAAACGAAGGTGATTCCCATAATGCCAGGGCAATTCCTTTGACCTCAGGCCTCCACTCCGTGCTCTGAAGAAGGCTTTAAGTGAGTTGCTTCCTGCCCTCTGACACTGCGGGCAGGTTCCGAGGAGGAGGAGGCTGCAAAGCGCTGCCCGTCCCCTCCACGCCACCGGGAGCCAGGGGGGCTCCTGCCAGCGAAGCAGAGCCTCTCGCCTCTCCCGAGGGTCCCCCAGGAGCGCTCCCGTGCCGGGCCGTGGCAGGATGCTCGCCGGCGGCTGCGCTGCCCGCACGTTTCGCTGCAGCCGTGCTTGCCGGCGGAGAAAAGGCGAAGAATCGGGATTCTTTCACATGATCAGCCTTCAAAAGTCTGCCTTTCCCCCCCTCCTCCCGGCTATAATGACAATCCAAAGAGTTCCTGATAGGGTTTTAAAAGATGCTTATTCATTCACCGTCCACCAAGCATGAAAATCCAGCTCATTTGTTCATTTGTAGCCATTCTTCGCCCAAACGACCCCACAGGGGCTGAAGCCTGTTGCCGAAAACTTGTCACTCACACTTTTAACTTCTTTTTGTTGTACTTCTCTTTATTTCATTCTTCTGGGTCCCCACCTCCGCCACCACCCCACCCTCTCCTCCGGTCACAAAGGCAAGTCTGGGAAGCTCTTTAAAGCCGCAGTGCCCCCTTTTAAAAATCAATACAAAAAAAAAAAAAAAAAAAAAAGCAATGGCTGAAAGGAGATCCCAAGTTTGTGTAAGGAAGGGGGAAACTCCATCCCGTCTGCACAGCATAGAAGGGGAGAGCAGGAGGGGGTGTGGTACTGGGTGCCAGTTCCCCTAAGGCACCTTAAGCCTTGCCTGGGCTCCATGTGGCACCCTCACCAAAAGAGATGGGCCTTTCTGTGCCAAGGGAAACATAACCCGAGGGTTTAAGGGGCTTTTAAGGAGAGGCCAAAGGCATTGCCCAAGCAGTGAGCTTCCTGACGTGACAGCCTTGCTTTCCAACAGGACTGCTCTGCTGCCCTTCGCGAGCCGTGGGCTTCACAGCGCACATGGAAAGGGCAATCAGTGTGCACTGACATGCTGAGCTGGGCTAGACTGTGCTAACTAATCCCTGGGCAGCTGCTGTGTGCTTGTGAATCCAGGCCCTTGGCTGGCTAGCTGGACTCTGCTCAGCTTAGTGGTTTAGTGATGCTCTTCCTTCCTGTGGCAGGAGGCGTGAGAACACCCCCAGCATCCTTCTCCACTCCTGGACACAGTTCCCTTTGCTGGGTTTTATGGCAAGAGCTCAGTGTTGCCTTTGCTTGGGTCACTCTACCTCCCATTCTCTTACCTGGAACGTGCCTAGAAAACCTGTGCTGGGACAAGCAGGAGTGTGAATTTTCTCACTAGGAACTTCCTGCCCCTGTGAGCTCCATGCATCCCTGTAGTGGTGTTTGCTGGGCCAAGGGTGAGAGCAGGATGCTGGTGATGAGACATTTGGGATCACCTCAGCCACCCCATCATGCCTGGGGATTCTGTCTGGTCAAAGCATGGGGCTTCTCTCCCTTCTGTGTGAGGGACAAACAAGTTCTGTGCTTAATGGTCCCCACTGCATTTAACCCTTGAAGCCAGGGGTTGTGCAGCTGCAGCCATGAAGAATCGCTGCCTTTTGTTTTCATTTCAGCCAGAGCTGTGAGGCTTTACCTCATTTTCCTGGGGCCTCAGATGTGATTTTGCCTGGACTTTGTGCAGCTCTGCCTGGAGCTGGCCCCGGCATGGGGAATCACATCTCCAGCTTCAGCCTAAAGGTTGTGGACGAAATGTGGGCTGCTGGCCCAGGTTCAGTTTGTTACTTCAGATGGAAACTGCAGGGAAATCATCTCTCCCCTCCTTCCCACCCCGTGCTCACAAGTGGAGCTCATTTCCTCTCCTCCTCAAGCCACCACATCCTCAGTCCACAGCACACAAATCTCAAAAAGTTTGCCACCAGGGCAGGGGCAACAGCACGAGCTGAAGGGGAAAAGAGAAACCTCTCCCTGTCATCTCCCAGGTACCAATCCATCATCTCCAGGTGCCGGGCACCAGGGCCCAAGCCCTGCTGCTCTCTCCCTGGCCAGGTTGTTTCAGGCACAGGGGACAGGGGGAAGATTAATGGGGCAGGTGCTGGTGCCCAGAGCTGGCTTTTGCCCTGATAAGGTGGGAGCTGAGATAGCGCTGGGTCAATACTCGGCGGTGGCCACCTGGAGTGTGGCTGGAGCCACCTGAGGGGTCTTTCCCGTGCCCCCCCCAGCCCAGTTGTGTCCTGGGGCAGACACAGCTGCTGTACCTCAGCACAGCTCCCCGCTGGTGCTGCTGGAGAGCCCCTGCTCCCGGATGGACCCCGGGCCTCCCCCAGCCATCTGTTCCCACTGCCTGCTCCCACCCATCGGCTCTCTCCACACAGCCCAGCCCTGGGGCAAAGCCAAGGTTTCAGCCTCCCCCACCGTTAATAATTCCCGAGGGATCGCAGCGTTCCCATTTATCACCCTTCCTCCAAACCCCAGCTGTTATTTATGTCTGTGCCCCCCTTGCCTTTCCCAGTGCTCTGCCATGCCCTGGCTGCACCCCGTGCTGCCCCAACACCCCCACATTTTGGCAGGGGAGGGGTTTGCATGTGTGCGGGTGCCACCATCAATCCTCCCCCCTAGAGGCACCCGAGCTCGGAGATGAATGGTGCTGCATGCATTCAAACAGTGCAAAAGGCACCTGTTGCTGGAAAAACAGTGCAAAAGGAACCTGTTGCTGGAAAAACTACAACCCAGGTTATCCAAAACCTTTTGTGCTTTGAAAATGCTGCTGTACATCAGGTAATAATCCCTGATGTGGTTCATTCCCGCCTGCTCCTGGAGCTTGGTTTTGTTGACCGTTTGGTGGTGGGTGGGTGCCGTGGGAGGAGTCTGCCAAATTTTATTAATATTTTCTTTGAGGAGCAGCACGCTTCTGGCTGCAGGCTACTTACCCCTGCCCTTGGAATCTGTAGCTGGGAGGAAATGTCCCTGCCTTGCCCAGCTCACTTGGGGCACTTTATCTCAGTGACCTGGGAGACTGACAGATGGGACCTAGGGGTGCAAATAGCAACGCTATAAAACCATTTTTTGAGTGCACTTGCAGTATGGCCTCTGCACTATCACGGGAGGAATCTTTTGGAGCGTTTTCTTGTTTTCCCATGGTCTGTCCCCGCTCGCTTGTGGGACGCTGTGCCGCCCCGGCTGCCCCACGCCGGGCTGCACGGCCGATTAGGGACCCTCTTTGTCACCTAATTGGATTTTTCTCCCCTTGTTAGCCCGCAATGAAAATGTCACGGGCTGCAGGGAGGTGCCCATTCATCTCGAATGGAATTCGGTCCCCTCTGGGGCGAGCCGCGCCGCTATTCACCCCGCAGCAGGCAGCTGCCGCGGCCCGGGGGATGCAGCCGGGTGCCTGGCACAGGGGAGGATGCCCGTGCTCGGCCGGACACGGGGAAGATCGGGGTCTGGCAGCCCCGGGCTCTCCCTCCAGGAGGTTCTGTCCCTGTGCATGGCCGTGCCTTGCCAGGAGGTGGTGCTGGGATCCCGCGCCCTTGGCCTTGGCCGGACACGGACCAGGGCGCCGGGCTCTGGGCACGCTGCCTTCTTCAGGGGGGTCGGGGGAGGCGATGCTGGGTCCTGGCAGGAGAACAAGGAGCCCTCCGCAAGATCCCGATGGATCAGCTGTGGTTCAGACCGGGAAAGGCCCTTCCCCGGAGCAGCATGCCTCACAGAGGGACAGACCACAATTTCTGCCTGCAGAGCAGTATTCTGGGGAGGTTTTTCCGTCCCCTGTTGCTCTGACATTGCCTAAGCTCGCTCGTGAACCCCCAAACCCCGCTGCCATCAGGAGAAGGTGATGCCTTAAGTTTTAGCTCTCTTATTTTTAAGATTCTGTACAAATGCAGCAGACGATGCTGCAGCCAGCATTTGTTAGGGACGCCTTCTGAGCTGAGCATGAGGAGTTTCCCGCACTCCGGGTTGTTGCAGGGTGTTTCACAAACGGCAATTACAGAGCTGCCAGCACCCCAAACGCGGGGGCAGCTGCTCTGTAAACGCAGTTCTCAGGTCTGGGCCAGCAGGCGCTGCGGAGCACCGAAGGGATGTGCAAGGGATGGGAAAAGGGCTCTGCCCCGGGTGAGCCCAGCCACGCACGGGCTACGCAACTGCCCCCGGTATGAGATGCTAAATAAGAAAGAGCAGGGCTTTTTTTGAACGCACCGTATGACTAGAGAAGGTGGAATTATTTGTGGCAAACAATGGCGTTGATAACTTTTTCCGTTCCTCGCTTTCCTGCGAGTAAACATCTATTCTTACTTTTATAAAAGCCTCCAGCAGCCAGGATTGTTTCTGTCCTGACTGGATGCCTCCCAGCCGGGGAAAGAGCTTTCCTGTTGCCTGCCCAAATTCCTCCTCAGTGATCTGCTAAAGCCCAGAACGCCTTTGCTTTTCTATGAACCACGCTTGCACCCGAAAACCTCTGTGACCTAAACTTAGCAGAAAGCAGATGAAAGAGCTCTGGGGCTCCCCAGGGAGAATTAATGATCTGCAAGCAGACAGATACTCACAAAATGGTTTTCTTTCTTGCTCTTCCCCCCTCTCTGCTGTTGACATATATATTTGGAGAGACACTTGGAAAAATGTACCCCTGGGTGAATGGTCCCCAGGAGAGATTTGGGATTTTGCAGGGGTTCACCAGTGCTCAAAGCAGGCGATGGATGTGGAGGAGAAGGAGGAGGAGAGGGGGTCTGTGGGAACATTGGGAAGGAAAGGCCATTAATTTCCTTACTCAAATCACTTCTGCTGATGCTGCCTGGGAACTGGGATCCTCAAACCCCCCCTATGGACAAGCAAAGCCAAGTGATGTAGGTGAGCTCTCCACTGCCTTGGCTCACAGCATGATTGTGTCACTGGCCAAGCTGTGAAGCCAGGGCTCCTGCTCCAAGATATTTTTATTGCCTGGGAACCAGGCTGAGGAAAGGTGTGGCTTGTTATTTTTTTTTTTCCTTCCCTATCTTTATTTGACCAAATCCAGGACAACTCAGGGGATGGCTTACATTTTGGAGCAGTGCAATGGGCCCTGCTTTGCAGACAGCTCCAGACAGTTCCCAGGGCCACAGAGATGCTGCTCACAGTCCTCCTTCCCCCAGACTGTAATTTTTCACATGCCTCGATGGTGTTAAAAAGGAATGCATCAGGTTCCCTGAGCAGAGGGTGGGGGAGCCCTGGGGAGCCCTGGCTTCCCAGCCCCTGCAGGAAGGAGTGGCTGCTGGCCACCCAAAACGGGCTGGTGCGTCACAGCCAGAGGTTTCTTGGCACACGCTGGGAGCCCCCGAATGTGCTGCAGGACAATACGTCAAGAGGGTGAAAAAAAGCCAACAATATCTCAGGAAGCAGCCCAGGACACTGCAGGGAAGAAGCCTGATTTAGAGCATTTCCTGGCCTGACGGTCCGTGCCATGGCATGGCTGTTCTCTCCAGACTCGTCCCTAGATAGTTTGCAGCTCCCCAAATGTTTCTTCATCTACTTATTTGTCAGTTATTTTATGTTTCATCAACTGAGTTTTTGCATTTGTACTACTCCCAAGCAGGCTGGCCCAGGCAAAAACAAGATCTGCTGGTGGTGCATGGAGAAACCTCAGGAGGGGTCTGAGGGGGGAAAATGTGCATTTCTTACAGCACTGACCAGTTTTGCCTCCTGTGGCCTGAGTTTGAGCCCTGACAGTGCTTGCCACCTCTCCTTCCCCGACTCCTGGCCTTGGTGTGGGCATTCCCATGGGAGGACGGCGTGTCTGTGTGTCTGTCCCCTCTGCCACTGGCACTGCTGCTGCTCTGTGCTCATCCCGCTGTAACATCCACACTGCTGGCCCTGGTAAGGCCCCAGCAACGACCTGGCTTTGCTGCAGAAGGGGGGATTTGCAGAAAGCAAATTAAAAATCCAAGCAGCTGGGAGAGCAAGGGGCTGCACTGCCTTCCCCACTGCTCCCCCTGTACTTTTCACCCCAGCAAGGTCAGCCCTGTAAAACACAGACGGGGGAACCCTGTGGCTTCTTGATTACTGCTGCTGGAACCCCTCCCAGGATAATCTCACCAGTGGAAACAGAGTTTGGTAGAAGCAGGGTTGGGGAGCTGTGTTTTTGCTATAGGGCATTTGGAGCAAAGCCCTGCTTTCACCCCCAGAACCCTCCAAGAAACCTCTGCCCTGTAGGACACATTGGAAGGGCATTAGCCAGGTATGGACTGATGCAGCACTTTCATATTCCTAGAAGCCAGATTGTTTTCCTAGTTATTTTTATGTCTTTATATATACAGACAAGATTTTGAAATAATTTATTTTCAAAAAAAGCCTCATCTCTCCATAGCCAAACTGCACGACCTCTCAGTACAACCTGATGGGTGTACTTCAACCATCAAGGCACAGAAATATACTTTTGGTTTAATATTAGTATCAAAATAGAAATTAAAGAACCCTTTCTCAACACTTGTTACTCTTTACATGGCTCTAATGACTTCATTAAATCCAGTCAGCATTTTCTAAGTAGTTTTTTTTTCTTACTTTTCAGCTGAAAAGCTTTTTTCACCTGGACTAAGCGGCCATGCTTTTGCTCTGTGTGGGTCTGGGGGTTTATACAGGCTCTGACAAGCCACTGAGCTGGGTTCTGGGGGCAAGCAGCCCATGGCAGGCTGTCCCAAACCTCTGCTAAGGGCTGCCCACCTCACCTCTGGGTCTGTGCAGAGGGGTTTCTCCCTGTCCCCAAAAGGCTGAGAAATGCTTATTGGACAGCCAGAGCTTTTCCTGCCTCAGCAAGATGGAACTGAAGCTCCTTTTCCGTGGCAGGGATGTGTCTGGAGAGACCTTGTGCATTCCAGTAATTCCCCCCAATTCCTCTAATTTCCCTCCCCTTCCGCTTTCTCCAACTCTGCTCTGCTGTGCATGATGACGAAAGGTATTTTAACTCCTGAAGGAAAAACAGACCACAGAAACCAAAGTCTCTTTTCAGAGCTTCTGGGAATCGGAGGGGCTGGGGGCTCATAAACCCGGGGTTCCAAAGTGCAGTGGGGGCAAACAGGGGCCCATTGATGGCGAGGAGCAGCCGAGGGGGGCAGGAACAGGCCGGGCTTTGTCACAGCTGCCACAGCCGGGCCGGCGGCAGGGGTGGCTTTGGCGACGCTGGCATGTGCCACACCCGGCTGGCACCGGGGATTCCTGAGGCAGGGAGCGCAGCCAGAGCTGTCCCTGGGCTGCAGGCTGGGCTCAGGCCCGAGCTGAGCTTTATGGGCTGGCAGGGCCAGTCAGGAGCTTTGTGCCCTGAGCCCTGCCAGAGAGCACGGCAGGCTCTGCACAGCAAGGGGACTTTGGGCCTGGATTTGGGGTGCAGGCTCTGCAGAACAAAGGTGACTTTGGGCCTTGATTTGGGGTGAAGACTCTGCATTAAAAGGGTGACTTTGGGCCTTGATTTGGGGTGAAGGCTCTGCACAGCAAGGAGATTTTGGGCTTTGCTTTGGGGTGAAGGCTCTGCAGAACAAGGGTGACTTTGGGCTTTGCTTTGGGGTGAAGGCTCTGCAGAACAAGGGGATTTTGGGCTATGCTTCAGGAATGGGCAAAGAAAGTCTGTGAGCACTAATCCTGCACTGGTCCCACCTGTCCAGAGGGGCTGGGTGTAGGATTACCCAGGGCACAGTGAAACAGTGCAAGGGCTATGCACAGCTTAGGGGCAGACAGATCTGTGAGACCCCCAAGGATGAGCCCCAGCAGGGACAGGACCCCTGGGATAGTTATTAGTTTTGTCAAGCCTTGAGGGCATTATTTTGCATTAATGATGCCTTGTGAAGGCTGACCTAGAACAGAGACTAGACAGAGCTAAAGAATAAAGTAGGAATTTATTAGGAGCCCTCAATGGATCCACCTTGGGCAGCACAAGAGCCCAGCCAGGGCTGCACCCAAGAGGAACCAAAATGGACACCCGGTCACAGGGTCTCTCACTTTTATAAGTTCTGCTCCGTTTGCATATTGGAGTTAATTGCCCAGTTATAGATTTAGCCCATGCAGTCCCATCCTGCTTATTTTTCTCTCTTCAGTCCAGCTGTTTCTGCTCTTGGGCCTGAGATCTGGATCATTTGTCCTTGGTGCCCAGCTAGAGAAGGAATTGTTTTGTCTCCCTGCTTGTGCAGAGAGCTCACCATCCCCTAATAAAAAGCCCAGACCCACACACTAAAGCAGCACAGAATCTGAAAAACATAAAAGCTAAAACCTGAGGCATCTTAATGACCCTGAGCAGCCTCATCTGGAGCCTCCCCACCCCCATGGGCTGGCTCTATTTAAGCCCAACGTGGGGTTGTTACTCTTTTTCCCATCCTCCAGGCTGGGTAGAAGGGTGCAAATGTGGGGACAGAGCTGAGCTCCTGCTCCATGCAGGTAGGCCAGCTGCTACACTGAAGGTCTGTTTCACAGGTCCCTCTGTGTCCTACACCTGGCTGTTCTGAATACCCCTTCCTGGATTGTTGGTGCACATCTGATGGAGCAACAGCTTTTTGGTAGGAAGAGGCTGGGTGGGGAAAATTCATCACAGTGTGGAGAAGGAGAGCATTTCACCAGCAGATGTGTTTTTGGGAAAGGTGAGCTGTGCCCTGTGTGGGGGTGTGAGCAGGTGGGACTGTTTGGCTGCATCTTTGTCTTGGTTTGAAAAGACAGGTATCTGCTAAGGAAGGCAGGAGCCTTCCTTGAAATGGATAATGCAAACCTCCTCTTTCCAAATTATTGTAATTTTGAAATTAAGGTGTTCTCAGGTAAAGATATGGGACTTTGAATAACAGTTCTTTAATAGGAAAATTAAAAATACAAATGTAATAGTACAAAAAAGAAAGAAAACAAACTATTCACAGAGTCAAAATATGGCCTGACACTGTTAGTCAGGGTGTTAGTAGCAGTCTAATTAGGCAGTGGCTGTTGTCTTCTTAGAGTGACAGCTGTAATTCTGTTGAAGTAATAATTTTGTAGAAGGGTATGGTTTTCCTCTAAAAGTCTGGTAGTAATGTAGATAAGTTTAACCTTCTTCTGGAAATCTAGTAAAGAAAACAGCTGCTTTTCTGGAAATCTAGTAGGAAAAGGATGTTTTAGTGCTCTAAATCTCAGATTATATCTAAATAAAAATGCTTAGCTCCTCCCCCTGAATAGAGCATCTCACCATAAGGTGATGTAATTTTATCAGTCATGCAGTGATGCTCAGTAGCCTGTTAAAAGAAGATATTTCCCACAAAGATCATTAGTTTGTAGAAGAGATAAAGAAAACTGCTTAATTAACACAAAATATGTCCCACTTCTAATAAATAACAAATAGAATGCACACTCCTAGGGAAATCTTTCAACTCAAGACAATCTTTCTCCTCCCACTCCTGGCTGTGCCTGTGCAGGCAAACCTTGGTGGTGAGGACACAAGGTCCAGGCTTGCAGGAGAATGGCTTTGTCTCTGCTGGCCTGGCTCAGGGAGGGTGCAGGGAGGTGGGGGGAAAGTGGCTCTTTTATCCATTCCCTGCCATCTGCAGAAATACCCAGGAGAGGGTTCCAACTTTTTCTTCCATTTCCAGTCTGCCCCTGTGGGTGCTGCCTGATGGGTGAGGAGCTCTGCTTTGGAAGCAGAATGTGAAGGTAAACTAAGGTAACATCATGGCAGCTGGGTCAGCATGATGATTCTTAAGTTGCTAAATAACCACAGGTCATGATATCCCGCTTAATGTAAGAGATTTACAGCACACTGGTTCTTATAACTGCCTTTCCAGAGCTTCCCTCTCCACCTCTGCTTCCCAAGCAAATCCATTCCCATATTTGCAAGGCCACACCCCAGACAGTGCATATATGGGAATGGGTTTGCTTGGGAAAAATGTTTTGTGCAATTGAGAGCCCCATGGGGTGTTTATTTTACTTCATTTTTAAGCTTTTAGGTCATTATATTTTTCTATATTTTTTGGGTTTTTTTTGAAATTTGGCATCGGCATTGGCCAGGGAACATTGCCTGGCCATGCTTTGCAAGGCTGAGTGTGTCTCTCCTGGCACGGGGCTGCTTTCTACAGTGATGCTGGACAAATCTGTTGAGCAGAAGGTGGTAGAGGAGGAATTAACTTTAAAAACATACAGACAACGCACAGGCAAAATATTCCTCTCTAATGCAGCACCTGGGACTTGAGCAAATGGCAATAACAGAGCGGTGGGGCTGCGTGGGATGCATGGCTGGCCTGGGCTGAAGGCAGCAAGGGTCCAGCCAAACACAGGCAGGGCTGAGGAGTTCCTGGCAGCCACTGAGGAAATGTTGAGAGTTTTTAAACATTGTTATTTTTGCCACTGTGTCTCTGTTTTACTGATAGCTCTCCCTGCCTGGGTACCTTGGGTCTGTGCTCCCCTGTGGCTGAGCTGGATGTAAGGATTTCACGAGTAAATGCTTGATTTATGGACTTTGAAAAAAATTCTCTCCACATATTGCATTAAAATATAGATAGATATTATTATAAAATATATATACAAGTTTACAAAAAATTATATTAAATAGATTAAAATGTATTTAAAAATATACATTTCTTTGGTAGCAAGCAGGGAACCTCAGGGGCTGCTCTATGATGTGCTCACTACCAGCAAAGCCCATCTGCTGAAGAGGCTTGGGGCAAAATTACCTGTTAACACATGGATGTGCAAACCCCCAGCTTGCAGGCAGGCTCAGCCCCTGCCACACTGGCAGCACCCACCGGGGACAGTGACTCGAGTGGCATTTGGGTCCAGTGACAAGGATGGGAATGCAGGAGCTGCTCTGGTGAGGGGCAGGTGCAGGGAAGAAGCACCATATGTTAAACAGCCCGCAGGAACCTTTCAATCCCCCGTTGTAAAAATCCCCCATCTTTCTCCCTGTATTTAATGCATCTTTGTATGGACACTAATTCCTCAAGCATCCACGCCAGGGTTGACTTTTAGTGTGTTTGTGCAGGCAGGCTGCCAGCAGCGGTTCCTACAAGGCTCCTGAGCTTTGCCATTTGTTAGGGCAGCCGTAAATCACAGCGCCCCTTTGGGCAAGGCTCTTCCTGACAAAACGGCGGAGACGAGCAAAAGAGAGAAAAGACCACGACAAAACGCAAAGGGTTTGTTTACACCGGGGAAGAGAAACTGTCCTGAATGAAGCAGATGGGGGACAATGAGGGAAAACTCCATCTCCACTCCCCCCATCTCCCCTCTTTGTTGGGCAATGGCTGAAAGGGGAAACAGTCTGAGGTTGATACTGCTGGCTGAGGAAGGTGATGGGGAAAGCCCAGCTGGCCACGTCAGTCAGGGAGACACTTGTGAGATGCCCAGGTCTTGGAAGGCTCAGAGTAAATTGGAGCTTTGGTACTAGTGGGATTATAACCCTAAAATCCCTTGTCCCAAGCCCCTTTGGTTACTTTTGTCCCCCTGCACTATATTTTGTGGACATGTGACACCCCTGCCCCCCACACCCCCACTTGGCAGCTGGCTGTGGTTTTGAGTGAAAAGATGATTTAGGGAGGAAACAACTCAATATTATCAAATGGGGAGACCTCACCCCAAAACAGCCACTTCTGTGGCAGCACCTCCATCCCAGTGTGGGCTGCAGCCCTTCCTCCTGTGCCTACCCCCAGCCCTGCTGCAGCATGAGTATTTATTTATCCCTGCCAGCTTCCTGTCTTCCCTCTTTTCCCCAGTTTATTTATGGCTGTTGCCTTTCAGCTCCCAGCCAGTGCAGCCTGAACTTGGCCATTATGTGTGGCTCGTTGCAGAGGCCATCAATCTGCGGGGCCAGCACGCAGCCTGATGGACTTGCCTCATCATCATCAATTTTCCCCATCGTGCTGGTGCATCCCTTTGGATCTGGGGCAGCTGCTCATGTGGCCCTGGTGGCCTCTGCACTCGCAGCCCTGGACACCCGCTTCATCCTCACAGAAGCCTTTTGTCCTGGCATGCTCACAGCCATCAGGTGGGCCTGCAGAGTCCATACATTCAAGCAGGGCTTGAGGTGGCTTCAAAGAGGTGACAGGAATGCATTGCACAGAAGAAAGTACATTATTTTGCTCCAAATAAGTACTGTGGAGTCCTGCTTAGCCAGCCTGGCATTTAAGTTCTTTAAGTTTAAACTCCTAAATTTTCTATATTCATTGGGCAGCACAGTTTTGCCTGTGCTATATCCTGGGTGCAGGCAGAGGTGGGCTCTGCTGCCTTTGTAGATGACCTCCTCAAGAGGCTGCTGAGCTGCAGCTGCTGCCTTTCTTGGCCCTGGGAAGGCTCCCAAGGTGTTTTGTCCATCTTGCTGTGTGTGGCTGCTCTTTGCACCTTGCTCTGTGAGGAGCTGGGGTAAGAGAGTGGCACTGCTTCAACAGCAAGTGGCAAAGCTCCCCCTTGTTTCAGACTGATGTCAGGACAATTATGTGGGTACCACCAGCTGCAGGGGTCTGCTTTGGAGGGGAAGCAAGAGGCACTGGTGAGCTCTGCCTGCTCAGTGCCAGCAGTGCAGTAGCCCTGGATTGTGCTTTTGAGAGCTGCAAATCTCCCAGAGGAACAGCTCAGGCTGCAGGGAGATGACATGCAGCTGAGTGTCTAACACCTCCCTGAACTGTCCCAACCATCTCTTCCTGCTGGGGCATGAAAGCAGCTGAAATGAGAAGGTAATTCTTAGTGACTTGCATGGTTTCATCCTGATTAATCCTGAATAATCCTGATTAATCCTGAATAGGGAAATGGAGCCCCCCCAGCTTTGTCCAGCAACAGATACCCCCACCACATGTGTAGGAGGGGAGTGGAGGAGGCAACTGGAAATAAGGCACTGTTCAGTTAAAAAAAAACACCCAAAATCAGGAGATCTGCTCCAGGTCTGGTGGGTGCACATGTCTGGGGCTGAGAAATGCTTTTTTGTGGCTGGATGTTGACGCAAACAGAGCAGCTTTGCTCTGTGTGGGTGCCACTGCCCCACCTCTCCTGAGGAGTGGTTTTTTAGGATGTTGACGCAAACAGAGCAGCTTTGCTCTGTGTGGGTGCCACTGGCCCACCTCTCCTGAGGAGTGGTTTTTGGGGAAGCCAGCGAGGTGCCTGGTGTCTTTTGCCAGAGTGATCACAAGTTTTTGGGCTAAAGCAATGCAGGGCTGACCACTGGTCAGGTAGGAGCACTGCAGGAGGATACTTTAATTGGAAGCACAGGTCAAAGTCCCTGGCGGGATGCCGAGAGCAGCTTCTGGGATGTCGACTCCTGCCAGCCTGAGAGTGTTACCGTGGCTCTGCTGCTGCCTTGTGGTGGGTGATGCTGGGCTGTCACCGTCTGACCCCTGGGGAGGAGCAAAAGCGCAGGCTGGGGCTCACTCAGCTGCTTTGTGTTGCTGCCTCACTGGAAAAGAACCGTGCGGCTGCAGTGAGCGAGCGGCCGGTGACATCTCTCCTTCCCGGGGGTATTTTTAGGGGTGGCACTTAGACCTGGCACACGTACAAGCAGCTGGGAAATGCGTGGCATTTCCTCTTCCTGACAGGCAATCCGGGAGGCTGGATGATGCCTGTAGTCCTGCTGTGCCTGCTGCCCGCAGGTGACGGCTATGGAGAGCAGGGGCACTGACAGAATGTCACCCTGGCCCTGCTGCCCAGGGGCTTTGGCAAGGCTGGTGCTTGCAGGTCTGGCTGAAATAGAGGCAGGGTGTTACATGGTGCAATGCCTCTGTGCAACTAAAACACTGCTGGTTCCCAGTGTGGGCTGGTGCTTCAAATCACCAAAACACTGCAGTGTGCACAAGGAGCTTTTCCAGGGGCAACTTCAGCTGCTGTGATGGGGATTTCTGCTGTTGGGCTGGTGTGGGCTGAGAGTGCAGAGCCTGGGCTGGCTTTGTGCACGCTGTTGAGCCTGACATCTTCTGCTGCCATCACAGCTTGAGAGGGAATAGCAGTTTGGCCCCTTGCTGGTGCTTCTGCCCAATGTGCTTGCTGTGAGAAGAAAAGTGTGACCTGTGGTCTTGCCCTTACCCATCTCCCCACCTCTCCTTCCCGCCTCCTCTCTCCCTTCACCTGGAAAAAAAATCCACCATTGGAGACCCATCTGGAGAAGTCTTTTAGGAGGGGAAGCCCATAAATTTCCCTCTGGCTCCCCTGACCTTTGCTTTCCCAAGGGAGGTGTGTGGAGGGAGAGGAAGCATTTTCCCCATGGCAGTGACACAGCGGACAGGGGTCCCCCCTTGCTGAGCCAGATGTTAGAGAGATCTGCATACCCAGGCTGTTGGGGTGGAAAGGTGCCCTGAGCTTTGCCTTGAAGTCAAGGAGAAGGATGTTGGTAGGTGGGCTACAAAAGCTTTGCTGTGTTGGGGGAAATGGAACCCCCCAGCTCTGTCCAGCAACAGATACCCCCACCACATGTGCAGGAGGGGAGCGGAGGAGGCAAACTTGATCTTGGTATTTCCATTCCATACATTACGAAGTGCATGGCTGTTCTGAAGGCCTGTGAGGCTCGGAAGCACAATTCCCTGGAGCCTGGCGGGGAGGAAAGTGCAGCCCTTTGTCAGGGCTGGCTGTCACAGCCGCCTGGCCCACGGCACACGCGTTTGGGTTTCGGTGCAGACACTCCCCGCGGCGTACCTGGGCCCGGCTGAACAATACCTGCTTTCTTCCCTGCACCCTGAGAGGGGCTGCCCTGCTTCCAGAGGGGAGATTTATGAGGTGCTCGGCTGCAGGGGACTCTGACATTGATCTCCCCTGCTTGGGAAGAAAGGGAAGGAAAAGGGCTCATTTTCAGTACAGTAGTTGTCGCAGTGGCACCTGGATTTATCCTGCTCTGGAGTAATACACTGTGGTGCAGCACTGGTAATGTCTCTACCCATAAAGGCTGGGTTTCAAAGCTTTGGTTTCTAGCAGTGAAGTATTAATGCTAAATCAATTATCCAAGGTTTCCTGTGTCCTTCCTGTGAAAACCAGGCAAGTTGAATCCAGGTGCTTCCACTGAATTCTGCTGCCCAGCTCACTACTGCCCAGGCCAGGCAGGCTCGAGGCACTGGGCTATGACACTGTTAATCCTAATGCCACCCTTCATCTGTGCTAAGGAAAAGTGAGTGTTGGCCAGCCAGCTGTGAGCCTGAAGGTAGCACCTGGTGCTCTCCCTTGATGTGTTTTTGTCTGGACAGGTCTGGGAGGTGTCCCCAAACACAACCCAAGTCGTGGCACTGCTGATCTGCTCGGTGAGAGCACTTGACTCTTGTTTCAGCTGACTTCAGGCTAAAAAACTACTGGTGTCTTCCAGTTGTGCCTTAATTTTCCCTTGGGAAGGTCTGGGTCAGGTTTATTTCAGGTTAGATGGCGACACCCTGCCTGGGACCCCTCCTGGGCCATGCTTCTGTTCTGGTTCCCTGGAGGGTGCTGTGGCTCTGCTCTGGTTTGAAAAGGGTTTTTCCTTGGAGATTCCTCAAGGAAATGTGCCAACCATCCTCCTTCTAAGGAAGAAGCTGGGTAGCTTTCAGAGGCTCTCAAATGGGCAGAGCCTGGTCTGTGTCCAGAAGAGTTGTTTTATTCTGAAGGAGACATCCCAGCCCCTCTGCAGAGGAATGACAGATGGACCCCAGTAAACCCCCAGGACTGCTGGCTGAGAAACAGGGTAAGAGGTACAGCCCAAGCCCTGTGTACCCCACAAATGGCCTTTCCACCCTGTTCTGGGCATCTGTGAGACAGCAGATCCCCCTAAGGCTGCACTCCTGGAGAGGCAGTGGAAGGGCAGCACTGATCTATTTGTCAAAGAAGCCAGAAAAGATTCCCTCAGGCACTTGGGGGTGTCTCCAGCTGACTGTGACCCCTCTGAACCACTGCATGGGCTGAAGCACAGTGTCCTTGCCAGATTAACTGTGTTTATTCTGCTCTTTACTGTGGGTTGGTGTGTGTCCTGCTCCTGGACTGATTTCTTCCATGACTCTGGCACTCAGTAGGGATTTAAAAGGTCCAGCTCTGTCCTCCTTCATGTGTGTGTCTGTCCTGGTGTATATAACAGCTCAGGGCTTGAGGGGGGGTAGCTGCTGGCCACTCTTTCACAGACAGCTCTGCACCTGTTTCTCCCCAGTGGTTTAAAGCATAATAAAAGGATATAAATACTGCAGTGACGTTCACTGGGGCCAGCTCAGAGCTCCTGGGCACAAGCAGCCTGCTGTGGGCCATCAGCTGTGCCTCGGCGGGCGCCACTCTTCAGGGAAGGCAATCCCAACTCCTTGTTCCAGCAGCATCTGAGAGAGATGGCTCAGATTTTTTTCTTTCTAGGGAAACAAAAAAGGCCATCCCAGCACTGTTTGCCAGATGTGTTTATGAAAATGCATATCAGTACCAGAGAGAGGCTTCTGGGACTGTGTGGAGCTGTGGAAGGGGTGGGTTATTTTTTGGGCAGCTATGCATAGCCCATGGGGTGCTGCAGAGGGAAGGAGACCAGGGAGCACAGTGATTTCCTCCTCAGCCTTCTGGGGGTGATGGGGTCCTGGTGCCTGGTGTGGGGGCATCATCTTGTGCTGTTCCCTTTTCTCAAAAGCTCTGATTTTTCACTTGGAAGGGGGAGAGAAGGAAACCCTTGTGCCTTGAGTCCCGTTTGTGCTGGTTTACAGTTACTGGGAAGGAGCTGAAGGTTGTGCTGACACCAAGGGCGGCCCCAGCCCCTGTCCCCACGGTCCCCACCTGTTCTCCCCTGGTACCAGCCTGCAATCCTGCTCTCTGATATCACCCTCGGCCAGCGGGCTGAGAGGTGTGCCATCGGGAGGCAGGGCCATCCCTGGAGCAGCAGGTCCCCATGGTGTGTGTCTGGCGGTCCCCGAGCGCTCTCGCCGCTCTCCAGGGAAGGATCCTCTTTCCAGGAGATGGCAGCAGCTTTTCGGAGCTGGGACCGCATTTTCAGCTTGTTTCTGAGGACAGGCAGCTGGGAGGCAGGATGAATGAACAGTCGGGAGGGAAGGCCAGGCTGGGTGAAAGGAAAAGGGTGCTCAGGAAGCTGCAATAGTGACTCTTGTGACAGTGGGGGCTCCGGGTTGATGGCAAGCCTGTCCCCAGTGATGCTCAGTGCTGCCTTTCAGTACTTAAAGGGGGCTTATAAAAAGAGAGAAAGTGACTTTTTATGTAGGCAAATAGTGGTAGAACAAGGAGAGACACTTTCAAACCAAGAAAGGAGAGATTTAAATTAGATGCTAGAGTTTCTTCCCTGTGAGAGTGGTGAGGCACTGGCCCAAGTTGCCCAGGCAAACTGAGAATGGCCCATCCTGGAAGTGTTCAAGGCAAGGCTGGATGAGGCTGTGAGCTCCTCTGGTGGAAGGTGTCCCTGCCCACAGCTGGGGAGTAGAACCAGATGATATTTAAAGTCCCTGCCGACCCAGACCTTTCTGTGATGATTGTCTGTCCTGGGGCATGGTCACTCCTCCTGTGCATGTCCCTGCTGCTGTGGTGGGATCATTCATCTCTGGCACCCTGTTGCCTTCCTTTCACCTGGGCCACAGCACCCTTTGCTCCTACTCCCTCCCAGTTCTGGCTATTTTGCTCTTCTGTGCCAAGCAGGTACCAACAGCCCGGCTGCTCCCCATGGCTGCCCTCCTCATCCTCCTCCATCCCCACCAGACTGTGCAACGAGACCCGGCGGGGAGGGAGGGCTCCCCCAGCCCCAGCTGACACTTTCTGGCCTTGTGGCTTTGCAAGCAGCTCCAGAGACAGCTGGAGGCTCCCTGGGGTGCAGAGACATGGGCTGCTCATAAAACCCCCTGTCTGTCAGTCCTGGTGCCTGGATGCCTGTCTGCTGCCTGAACTGGAGAAAAATGGGGATTAGCAGAGGGCTGGGGGCTGGTTCCCAGCAGGGTGCACCATGGTCCTTCCCTGGGACACATCCCTGTGTGGTGCTGGGCTCTGATGCCACTGTGGGCCTCTCAGTGAGGGAGTTTGTGCCATGAGGCAGTGCTGGAGAGATGGTTTAATGGGAAATTTCTCTGGGCTGAGTCAAATACTGTGTCGTGGTTGGGCTTCTTTGGAAGTGCTTGCAGATGTGAGCAGAATGGGCCTCAAGTGCTGACAGCGAGGCATGTAAAGGGAGATGGGTGCTCTGTGGATCCATGGGTCAGTCTGCTGACCTGCTCCTCTTGATGCCTTACAAGCTCAAAGGCTTTGGGATCATGGCTTCTGAGTGTATATGTGCAGTCATTTGATTCCGTTGTGCCTCTGGTTTTCCCTTTTATAAAATAATGATACAGCAATTCTTTTAAAAGGACTTTGAGATCTAAGGCTATGCAAGCAGGTAGGGCTGGAGTTCATTGTGATGAATTTCATTTAGTGCCCTGCCTTAGGTACCCACTTTTGCATCAGGAGGCACCAACTTCTGTATGCCAAGAATGAGATGAAAGCAAGGGCTTGAATCTTGAGATCATTGGCAAATCCTTAAGCCTTTGACAAAGAAAGATGAAGCCCTGCCTTTTAACCAAACAGTGCCTTGTGATGATCACTTTTTTTTAACAAAAAACCAGTGAGTGGGAAGGGACAGCCTCCCAGGCGGTGGCAGGGGTGCTGTGGGCTGCCAGGAGACAGTTTGCAAAGCGAGGGGAGATCAGACACCAAGTGACAGCCGCTAGTGAGCTGTTTCCAGAGGGCAGGGTATAAATAGACAACAAAGAGATTTGGTGTCAGAGCAGCTCTCGCACCTTTCTGCTGCCCAGCCTGGCAGGCGCGAGTGGGGAAATGCAGCTGGGCAGCCAGTGAAATCTGCTCCGGGGTTTGAGTGCACATGGATAACGTAATGACAAGATAAGGCATTTATCTTATCCTGCTAGGGACCCCTGTCCTTCTGCAGTGGGCTCACTCCGTGGTGCTGACTGGCCATAGCAGGTGGCACTTGGATGGACCCCCCAGCTGCAGCCTGGAGCTGCTGGCTCCTACCTTGACTGCCCAGACAGCTCCTACACGAGGCTGTTGCTGTCCTAAAAAGGTGCCCTTCTTGTCTCAGCTCTGTCCCTTGCAGTGTAGGGTGATACCTGCCATGTGCTGCCCCAGTTGAGGCTTATCCAGCCTTATCCTCTGCTCTTGGATAAAGGGCTCTCTCTGGGGTCCTGGCTTGCCCTCCTGCCCACTGGTCACTCTGGGCAGCCTCACCTGGGCTTTTCCTCCTGTTTCCCTCTCTGCCTGGGCTGTGCTTTCCCCTCAGGTGCTGCTGTTCCCTCACGCTCCATTTCCTACCTGCTCTCAGGGTAGGAACAAAACCACCAACCTAACGATGCTACGGCTTTGATGAGGTGTTGCAAGGTTTTGCCACAGCAGCACTGGCAGTCCAAGGATACTTAAAATACTGAGAGTGGTGCACCAGCAGGCAGCAGGTCCTTTCCAAGCTTGCTGGCTATTTTTGAAACTACCACAACTTTTGGTAACATTGCCTGTGGCATCACCTTGATGCCTTTCAGGCATTTTGTGCTGTTTGAGGTCTGTGTTTGTCTCCTAGCTTGCTGTTGGGCTTGGCAGGCTTTGGTTCCTGTGATGAGCATGTCCTGCCCTGAGCAGTTTGCGTGGATGCTGTAAAGCACCACCATAAAGACTACAATGACTTGGTGAAAAGAACAGATTCAGGCTGCAGAAGGAAAAGGAGCCGAAAGACCTCTTCTATGGCAAATCAGCCCAGCCTGTGAGAATAAGAAAAGCCCAAGTTTTTACGTGCTGGTGTAAATCCGTGCTGGCTTTCTCAGCAGCAGGGTTTGGGGAGAGGCATCTGCGGGGGCGTGTGGGGCTGCTGGGGCTCGCAGCGAGCTCAGCTGTGGGGATGCTGCAGTGCTGGGCAGGGACAGACAGACTGACAGTGGTATTTGGGGCACAAAGCAGGGCTGCTCCCCTGCCTGTCAGCCATGTGGAATTCCTGGGATACGGAGGGCCCTTTGTGTGGGGATCAGCTGTCGAACGGCTGCCTATTTTTAGACTGGCAGATCCCGTGCTATGCGAGGAGAAGGCTGATGGTGAGAGAGGTGTGTGCTCCTGCACCCCAGGTAGTGTTTTCTACCGTAACTTGTACTCCTCTGCATCCAGATGTAGGTGCTGAACTGAGCAGAGACTCTGCGTTTACACCCAGTTCTGTCTGGTGATGGGTTTGGTCAGCTTCTTGCAGAAATGAAGCGAGCCACGAGGGCAGCACTTGTGTGCACAGGCATCTGATGAGTCTTCCCTGCTGGCCGGCTTCAGCCTGAGCTAAGGGCACGGAGGGAGAAAACCAAGGCTTCTCACTTCTCTCAGGGTTTGAACAAAATGGGTGACCTTATAAAAAGGTTTAAAAAAAGCACAATCTTTCCATGTGCTTGAGGGGAACACTGTGTGAGTACAGCTTGTATCAGACACCGGAGAGGCTAAGCCAGATGTCTGAGGATGCAGTAAAGGGGGTTTCATAAACTCCACAGCTGTGTACAACAGCGTGTATCTTCCTGTGCCAGTGGCTCTGCTCCGCGTAGATGGCCTTGTTCTTTTATCACCAGGTGTATGGAAGAGCATCCATGTGTACAAATACAGATTTTGGGGGTTTGTTCACTCATCTCCAGACATGATCTGAAAGCTTTGCTTGAGTGCAGCTGAAAACAAGTCATTCATTGAGCAAAACCAGCCTCTGCATAGGTTTTTTTTTTTAGCTAATGTGTAGAATAATGAAGCTTTTTCCACTGACCAGGTTCATGGATTCATCATCCACACTGGTGATGCTGAGGGAGAGGAAAAGAGCCCAGAGCTGCTCTCTTTAATAAGAAATCCTTGCAACTGCTCTGACAGAGAAATAACTTTGCCAACAGCCTGCACACTTTCTTTACATGTGCTAAACTGCTCGAGATGCAGCTGAATTTCTTTAAACAAAAGGCATTTGTTTAAAAACATTCTGACAAAAGTGTTACAAATGTTTTATGCTTGGGTTTTTTTCCATGGGAATGAACTTATGGAAGTATCTTTACCTGAAGTAGGGTTTTCAGTTACGTGAAATTTACATGCACATGTTTCTTTCTTTGCCATTTTTCTTACAAACGTTTGGTTTTGTTTTGTAATTTTAGGGAAATTAATATTTTCTCTATTTTTCTTGTCTACTTTCTAGTAGATAAGAGAAAATGAGTAGAAAGGAAAACCTTGCAGCAATTCCCTGGACAAGGGGGAATGGTTTTAAGCTGAAGGAAAGTAGACTTAAGTTAGGTATTAGAAATAAAGTCTTTACTGCGAGGCACTTGTGCAAGTTGCTGAGAGAAGTTGTGGATACCACATCCCTGGAAGTGCTCAAGGCCAGGTAGAGCAATGTGGTTTAGAGGAAGGTGTCCCTGCCTGTGGCAGGGGTTTGGTTAAGGCACCTTCCAACCAAACCATTCTAGGATTCTATGAAAAATTCACCTGCCTCACAGATTTGCTGCTGAACATTTTGAAAGCCTTTTTGAAGGCTCTTTCCTGTGGCAGGATCTTTTCTTCTGCACCCAGACCTGATTAGAAATTAGTATCTTTGGAAAGGATAGCTTTTCTTCCCAAAAATGAAGACAATTGACATATTTTCTGAAGTTTCTCTAAAAATATACAATCAAAGGTCTGGGCTGATCAGGGTGTAAATGTACAGCAATGTGCTACTGAGGTATGGTTTGGAGAGCTGCTCAGTGCCACTCAGAGTAAAGACAAGTTACACTGTGATTGCTTTAATTTGCTGATTCCATCCCTTGCCTATCAAGGCTGGAAAAATACAGAAATCAGAAATGTGCTACTCTCAGGCTGCAGCAATGCCTGCAGCAAGTGAGTCCTTGGTTTTTACCTGGTGTAAGGCAGGGGTTGTTTATAAGAGGAATGACAAAAGCCTGTAGTGCTGGGCTGCAGCAGTGCTCTCCTGACTGCCAGAGCTGGGTGGGATACAGCTCCCTGCCCTCCTGCTCTGAGCTCGCTCAGTGCTCTGCTGTGTGATGGCTCTTTGAGGAAATCCTCTGCATTTGTGGAATGGGAGAGGGGATGTGCTCCCCCAAAGCTGCATTGCAGATTAATGTGTCTGTGTGTGTACCTGTGCCCAGTTCTGGGAGAGGAGCAGTGTTCATGCAGTGTCTTGGAGGCTCTGAAGCATCAACCTCCTGTCAGTTTTATTTTCTTGCTGATTTCTGCCCCCATCCTGGAATGAACATCTGTATATGTACAAGCCTTGGAACAGGAAGCACAATCTGTACCTCTAAAGCCTCTCCTGCACTGAGCCAGGAGCTCCTGGCCCACACAATTTTGGGGCACCTTCTACAAGAAATGAGACTGTCTGGGTGTCCCTTCCAAGCAGACGTAAGTTAGCAGTAAAGCACAGAGCACTTCGTCTGCCTGCTGCTGAAACCCTGACATATAGGGATGTGATGGTCTTGGATCTTAGATCACCTCTGAATAATGTCAGCAATCAAAAACAATAATGGGGTAATGAGAAATTCAAGACACCAACTGTTCCTCTTTGGGGAAAACAAAACAAAACACAAAAAACCAAAAAAAAAACCCAAAAAACTCAACCCAAAAACCCCAAGCAAAGCAATAAAAAAGCCAAAAACAAACCCAAACCTCAGCCTTGGTCTGGGCAAAGAAACAGCAGGGGCTTGCCAGCACCAGCGGCTTGCAGCAAAGTCTCAGTGTTTACAGAGCAGTGGCCAAGGTGTTGTGTTTTTGACTCTAAATGAGGTTAATGAAAGTTGCATGTACTCAAATCCCTGAGTGCCACTTTGAAAATGCAGGAGCTAACAGTAGTTATTTATTGATTTAATTTTGTCCCCCTGGCTCATGTGGGAGGTTGGAGGAGGGAGAGCAGCAGCCTGTATGTGAATGAGAAGGTGGGGGACAAAGTGTGTATGGATACAGGGAACGTGGAGCCGGCACTTGAAGTTTGCAATCCCCTGATTTGGGGATTTTATTTTTTTTCTTCCCCAAGCAGCAGTTCAGATGGTCCACAGGGGACCCTGCTTTTGTGTCTCCATCCTCAACTAGGCAGCCATCCTGGCCAGCTCCTTCTGCCTCGCCTGCAAGCTGCCCAGGGCTGCAAAACCTGGCAGGGCAAGGAGGAGTGGAGATCCACTGGGTAAGCTTCACTCCACAGGGACACCAGGTCAGAAACCCAGGGAAAAAGTAAACTTGACTTATATTAAAAGGTCAGATTTTAAAAAGATCTTTTTTTCTTCCCTCTCTTTCTAGTTTTACAGAATCTCAGCCCACAAAACTTGGCAGTTCCTCAGGGTGGAGGAGGGTGACTCTTGGTTTACATGCAGCCGTTGGTACCCCAGCATACCCAAAACATCTGTCATCGGTGGAAATGAGCATTGCTCTGGCAAGGCTCTTCTTTCTTTGCAGTAAAGAACAAGCAAATTTGCTTATTTGTGGTTAATGCTTCTTCCAGATGGACAGAAATAATACATGACACACAGCCCCACTGTTGCCCAAACTGTTGAAGCACTGTGGAACATATTTGCAGCACAAAGACAAGCTGGGGAGATTGTTTAACTTACTGGTCTCCAGTTTGGAGCAGTCCTTCAGCCACAATATAAATGCAACCTCCCAGCAAGACTAAACTTTCTCATAGAAATGAGCAAAATTCTCAGAGGAGAAGAGCTGTTCTCCTTTGTCCTCCTACACTGAGATGGCAACCTCTGTGGCACCTTCTTGGTAGCCACTTTCAGGCCAGTGTTTGCTGTGAAAGTAGTTACAGACCCCTTGTTTGCCACTGCAGACATGGTTTGCCTCTTGTGCTGATGCTGCAAAGAGGTGGCTTGAATGTGTTTTGTGTGTCACACCAATATGCCACAGATACATGGGAATTTTTGCATGGAACTGAGGTTCTTGGTGAAGTTTGACCAATTTTTCCAGCTGTGCTGTTGCTAAAATTTGAGAATGGGGGTATCCTACCTTAGTGCCCTGATACAGGTTTAATTTTCCATTCCTCTTGGCTAATTTAAGGTGGTTTGGGGTTTTATGGTTGCCAAATCTTTCTCTGTGAATTTTATAGGAGTGGAATAGAGGTTTTAAAAGGAGAAAGTCTGACTTTTTACTCTTCACCTGGCAGATCTGCTATGAGATGAGAGACCTTCTTCTGCACTTGGAACTGCCTTTCTGGCAGCAGAGATGTGGTGTAAGTAGTCTCAGCGTGGGGAGCAGAGGGGCTCTGCATGTGCAGCAGCCCTCCCCTTGTGGAGTCAGTGGCTTTCCAAAGCAAGTCTCCTCTGTCCTGCCCTGCAAGAAGTCACCAGGAGAGGAGTCAGTTTTTTCTGTTTCAAAAGGGGCAAAGCTAAATATCATCAGTGCTTTATGCCTGCAGTGTAACAGACATGTATGATAACCCCTCTGATACCCCCGTGTCTGTAAAATGCAACTGGTCTCTGGAGTATCCTTAAATAAAAAAGCATTTTCCTGGTTGACCTTTACCTTCCCTACACCCTGCTAACTGGGGGTGATACCAGCCCCTCTGCCTCTACAGCTTTCAGAAGCCTGTTTCTGACTTCACCTTTTGTGCAGAGCCCTCTCAGGTAAAGGGTTACTTATTAAGGTGCAGCTCTGCCTAATTAAGAGTAACAGCATCTTTCCGTGCAGTGAGGTTTGGGGTTTTTTGAGAATTCATCACTTTGGGAGGACAATGCTGAAATAACTGCCTGGGCTAGACTTGGCCCCCCTGTGCATTAACCCTTTGCTCCAGCCTGGCCTCTGAGATTTGCTGCCTTTTGCTGCCAGCTGAGTCCTGTGCTGCGGTCCAGAGTGCTGCTGGCCCAGAAGTGCAGCCGGTGTGCCTCAGATGTGCTTGCAGGTTGGAGCAGAAATGAGGCAAAGCCTTCATGTGTCTTATGGTTTTGACCCCAAACAATACGCTGACTGCATAAATTAGGAGTTGGCTCAGGCTCACTTGAAGCTCAGCCCAGGTTTGCTTGAAACTCAGCCTAATTTTTCCTGAAAGCAAAGCTGAGTGGGAGACGAGTTCTGGGTCAGGGAAGGGGTGCTTGGCAGGTCACAGCAGCCTGAAGAGCTGCAGTTTATCAGCTCACAGCAATTATCAGCCCACAGAAGCAGGGCTGCCTGTATTTCTAATTTCTTGCCTATACAGAACCCTGCAGATGATGGGCAAAAATGCCTTTGGCATCCCGAAGCAAGCTGGGGATTGTTTCTGGCTGCTTGTGGATCATTAACACAGTTAGGCCCCTAAAAATCCACCCTGATCAACCCCCCTGGCAAAAAACTTTATTTCCCCTGCTGCTGCCTTTCCATGCAGGTGCTATGTGTCCTGGCTGATGACTGCACCAGCTCCTGGAGGCAATTCACATCCTCAGCAGTGCTGCACTGGGAGAGAGGCAGGGAGCCCTGTGGACCCTAATTTCCAGAAATGGAGAAGACAAACGATGGAAAAAGTTTTGAGAGGGGTTTGCTGCTGTCTTGGTTAGCAGCTGGGCCTTAAGACAGGCTCTAATTTGGAGTGCTGGTTTATACTTCCACGACAAGAGCAAACAGCCAAGATGGGGAAAAGCTTGCAAGCTGAAAAACCAAGTAGAGCTGGTAAAGTACCTGTGTTTTGGGCTGAGCCCAAAACGGGCACAGCGCTGCTGGGTGCTGAGCAGCCGTGGCTCCCTAAGATGTGGGAAAAACTGTATTTTTTTTTTTTAGGGTTTGGGTTCAGCCTCCAGGTTCCTGTTGGGCTGGGGCTTTCAAGTGGAGGTTGAAGGAAATGCATGGATGGGAAGGCAGTCGAGGAAATGGGGGAGCTCCTCTTGTTCTGCTCCAGTGTTGTGTGAAGGGCACTAGTGGCATCAGGGCTTTTGGGTGCTTGGGGCAGAGGGGTCCAGCAGTGCTTTCTGGCAGCTCTCACCTCAGTAAAGCCCCTTTGGATTCCAAGCAAGCAGTTTCTATGTTCTGCTTTCTGCAGTAATTTTGGTTTTATTGCCTAGGAGCGAGGGTTCCTGCAAACAAGTGAAACACAGGCGGGGGTGATAAAAGGTGCAAATTGAACTGGCCTCATGCAGTCCCTGGGAAGCAGCAGTGGATGAAGAGACTTCCAACTCTTTTACAGCTCTCTCTTCTTTGTTGTAAATTGAGCTTGAGGTGTTACTGTAAGGAAAACAATAATTTCTTGATGGCTCCATTACAGTTGTGACCATCCCCTGTGGAGAGCCTTACGGACTGGTGTTTTCTGTTCATTACACCTCCCTTTGCCAAGACCTGGTTTCCTGCTGGCAGTCTCATATCCTCCATCTTTGTTTTTCCTTTATTTCCCTAAAAAAATAGGAAGTTAATGATGTTTTCCTTGCACCCTTGCTTACCTCTCCTTACCAAGGGAGATGTGCAAAAGTGGTGTGGGCAGCAAGAAACCCTTGAGCTCTCACCCCTGATGCTTATGGGCCCCCTAGATTTAGCCTTTCCCTTTTTTTTTTTCCTGGAGGAAGATTTTGGGAAAAAGGAGAGAAGGAAGAAGAGGATCCTCTATCCATCCCTACTCAGGAGACCCAGGGTCTGATGCTGCACCACATCTCTGGCAGGAATTATAATCCTAATGGGAGATCTATCCCTGCTTGTCTTTGGCTTATCTTCAGCTTTGGGCCCTAGCAGATGCTTTGCAGCCTTTCCACAAATGTTTGGGAAGAGAAGCCAAAGTTAGGCTCTTTTGGCAGGGTTTCCACAACAAATCCCTAGCTCCCAGGGAAGATGGATGTCATTAACCCAAGCTGAGTCCATGGAGGGGTCCTGAGTCTGGTGCCAGGGGCTGCTGCTGGGGGCTCGCCTCCAGCCAGTGGTGTAAACTGAGGAGGAAATAAAGGCTCTCCTCCATCCCTGCCAGCCCTTGTTCTCCACAAAGAGCTGGAATTCTGGCTGTTCTGACAACCAGACAGAGTAGCAGGAGATCCCTTTCCTTCAGTGCTTTGCATTTGCTTTGCATTTAGTGGGATTTAAGGTCCACTGTCCGCCCCTGCTTGCTGTTTGTTTGGCCCTCCCTGTCTTGGCAGGGCTCTTTGCTACTTGTTTCTTCTCTTTGAAGATCTGTGTTCATCCACAATGAGGGGCTCCTGAATTTGGAGTAAAAAATGACCTTACTGGGCTGTGCAAGGCTAACATGAGACAACAGGGTGGTGACTCAGTCCTTTCAGTACATGTTTCCATGTTCCCAGCTGCTGTAGGAAATAAACAGTAAGTGGTTAACATCAATAGTAAGACACATATAGAAGAAAATGTTGTCCTAACAACGTTAAATCTATGGTTTAAATTGGGCAATGGCAGGAAATTTGGAATTAAGGACGGACGCTTGTCTCACGCTTCTCCATTTGCCTTGGGAAATAAAAATAATTCAGGCACAAAGTGAATGAAATGGCACTGGAAATGCCATATTACTGCATTTCCTGGCTTTTATGGCAGGGAACGAAGACATAAGAGTAAATGAGGTCTTTTGTGTCCTTCAGTTCAAGGTGATGGCAACAAAATCCATCCAGGTCTCAGGAGTCAATGGAGACCGAGACCAGTTTTACTCAGTTTTATCACTGTGTTGTGTAGCCGTGACACTGGAGAGGTTCTTCCTTTGGGGGCAATTATTTTTGTTCTTTTAGTTGAGCAGTTTATTGAAGTTTCTTTTGGTTCAGTCAGATCTACTGGGACTACTTGGATGCCAGAGGACAAGTTCAGTCCAAAAAAAACCCCTCACATTTACTGAGGCACAGAGACTTCTGAGGAATAGAAATATTTCCGGGTTTAAAATCAAGGTGAAGCTGTTGCAGTATATTTGTGAGCACTGTCTGGGCAGAAGGTCTGAAAGTACTGCACTATCCCAATAGGTCTGTAAGTCCTGTGTGCTCCTACAAAGTCACCTTCTGATGCTCTTGTTGACGGCAAGGAGTGTTTGCTCAATGATCAGCTTCATAGTGGTCAGTGGGACTGTTGCAGAACATGAACTGCAGGATAAGGGCCAAGAAAATCAACTGAATGACTGAAAGATTTGGCAGCTTTAATGACTGAGTTGTTTGTGTATTTCTGGAGGAAGGTGCTAGTTCGGAGGTGTTAAGGAATCCTGTTGACAAAAATCAGGATTCAGTTCTGTAGACTGGAAATGCCTTATTTTTCTTCTATTCAACAGCTAACCTGGGAGATCTCTACAAACAGCCCATTTCAGGGTGTGTTTTAGGGTGGGTCCTAAAACCCAAGAAAGGGAAAAATAAAGTTTGAAAAGTATGTTGTCTGTGCCCTGGGTCAGAGATGCATAGGGGAAAAAACACCATCTCAGCATGGAGTGGTTTGGAACACGGACAGACAGACAGAAGTACCAGGAAGGCCTTTGGACTGGAAATGTGTCGTGCATGTTACATCCTTTGCTCTTTATCCTCCTTTTTCTGAAGAACTGTCTGTGGACATTTGGAGATTATGCTGTTAGCTGAACAAACAAAAGGGATTAAGGCTGGGCTGGTTCATTTTTTCACCCTCCACCCATCTTGGAATTCATTACCATTCATTGCCACTAACCAAAATAACAAGGGGACCAGCCGTGCACAGCGCTGCTTCCTCTGTCCCACTTTCCATGTAGTGGCAGATTTGTCCCTGAAGACCACCAGGCTGGCACAGCCATAGGAAAGGAGCCAAACTTCCCCAAAATGGCTTGGTCGCACCAGGCTCCCAACACAAGGCTAGCTTGCGTGCTAATTCCTTTCGACTAGAATCAACAAGGGCTGAAGGATGTTAATTTTATGTTTGCCTGTATGTATTTAAATGTGTGCGTGTGCTCACATTTAAATGCACATATGTCTGTGGGAAAGGCCTGAGCTTGGTCTTGTCTGACTTTTGGGCACAATGTCAGTTGAGTTGTTACCTGAGTCTGCCACAGTCCTCAAAACAGCTTTTCTGTGACCTGTTCTTCCTGCCGGGGTCAACTGCAAGAGCCACCCTTGAGGTCCTTTTTTCTGCCTCCACACATGGAAGGTATGAGCCTGAATGGGAGCAGATGATTGAAGAGCGGCTGTTACATTTCCAGATGCCAGGAAGGATGAAAGCAAACCTCCTTCCACTCTGCCTTTGTGGGGGGTATCTGATGGGATGTGACATCTGAGCCTGTGGATGTCTGGTGAAATAACTCCAGGCAGCGCATGGAGACACTCATCTCCCTCTGCAACCAGTGGGAAAGTGAGGGAGCTGCTCCTACATGAGGTGAATTACTCATGAGCCCACCAAGAACCTCAGGGAGATCCTCAACGTGTGGGTAATGCATGTTTTAAATGTGTAACACCGACTTCCCTCCATGCTGACCCTACCTGCAGCTGAGCTGGGCTGTGACCAGAGGAGCAGTGAGGTCCTGGAGAGGAAAACCAGCATCTGGCTCCCATGCTGGCATTCCATGGGGATATGTCACAGCCCCTCCAGTGCCAAGGCCTGAGTGTGTTTCCTGCACCACTCACCAGTGTGAAGATTTTGGTATGCTACTTGAGGTGGTCTGGGAATTTAGCTGCCTCTTGGCCGTGGTGTCTGAAGCAGGGGTCCAAAAAATTGGTGTGCATTGCACTCTGTGACCACTCAGAAAATGTTGCCGATGGAGCCAAATTCCATCCTCCAACTTGCATGCAAACAAGCCACTAATTTCACTGGCAGTTGAATGTGCATATCTGAGGGCAAAATGTGGCCAAAAGCCTTTGAGCAGAAGTTTTAGCATAATCGCCTAGAAAAAAAAAAGGGGGGGGGGGGGGAATTGCAAGTGGAATTTTGCAGAGAAAAGAAGGCTAAAAAAGTAGAAATCAAAGTGTTGAAAAGCTTTCCAGTAACAAAACTCTTCTGAGTTCTTTAAACAGCACAATAGCTATTGATGGGTAAAAAATAAAACAGGACAGTATAACCTCTTGAATTTATTCTGGTCCCAACAGGCTGTCCTTGGCATTTTTTCGGAAGAAACCCTTGAGTAAACATGTTGTCCAACGTGGAGAGACACGGAGCATGTCATAGAAGCAATTTGTAAAATGTTCTGGGAGACACACCAATGCTGTCAGGGCCAGGGAGCTGCTTAGCTTCACTTTGATTTACAGATAAATACAGTGTGTCTGGGGCTTCCAGTTGCCGACTGTGCGGGTGAGCTCCCGATTACGTGCTGTGTTCTGACTGCATGGGATTAATTGGGACCACCAGGAAGCGTGGCAGCAAGAGTAACCTTCCTGATTGCACGCTGCTGTAAGGACTAAGGAGAAGAGCTTGTGGCAAGGTGGGGCTCAGCTTCTCCTGCCGTGGGACTGGGAGTAAGATGAAACATAAAGAGAACATTGTAAAATTAGGATTTTCTGGATGTTCCCATGCAGGTAGAGCTCTGAATATTGAATGTAGCTGGCTGTGTCTGCCCATTTTTTTTAACTGTGATGCAGATTTTAGTGTATTTGGGGGTTTCCGCAGGATATTGAAGTGAAGCAAGTGCCCAGTTGAGATATTTTGGTTTTTATGGCATGATGAAACCTGCATGGGACATTTACCCTTAAAGCCTGTGGTGCAGCAAAATAAATGCTGGAGTGGCCTGGAAAGGGCTGGTTGGGACTTGGCTTTTATGGATGAGGGGATCAATGGAGGAGGGATGGTGGTGTCTGAAAATGAAAGCGCAATGCAGAGTGATTAACCACCAGGGTTCTGATGGTTGTTAATTACTGGAGTTTCCTTCTGGAAATGTCTACTTCAAACAGGGGCTGGCACAGAGCAGGAGTGTGTTTCAAGTGCAAATAAATGTCAGTTTTGGTACAAAGTCCCAAAAATCTGGGATTATAGAAAGGAGAAGGGAATCCAGGAAGTTATGCCATGAAAAACAGCTTTGCATTGAGCAGTTTATTTATTTTTAATATGTTGCAGCAAGGTTATGAAAAAAAGTACAAGTGGATCAGCTGGAAGTGTTGTAATATTGAAGAGAACCTCATGTATTGCAGGAAAAGAAGCACTATGGGTGTCTGGGGAGAATGGGGGTGAGGTGAAATTGCCTGCTTACAGGTGATACTTCACAGTACTGCTCTTGTGGTGCAGGACAGTTCTGCACAGGAATGTGATGCCATGAGCCCCTGTCCCCAAAGAGGAGCTGTAGAGTTTTTGTCCAGCTCCTAGTGCTCCTTGATAGGCAGCAAGTTTGGATCATGGTCCTCTACCTTGTAGTCCCTGATTTTTCTAATCCTGATCTTCAGTTTGCAACACCTGCCTTCTGTGAATAAAGCCAAGACAGCATCACTTTCTACCCCTGCTGCCAGCAGGTCCTACACACCTCATGCAGGAGACTGCCAGTTGGGAATAGGCATTTCAGGGGCGCTTCAGGTTTCCAAGGCTTGGGAAGTAGTGTGTGAAAGCACCCCCTCACCCCTAAGACAGCAAACCATCTTTACCATCATATAATTTCACACAGTGGGAGGGATTTGTCAGCAGGTTCCTATTCCAGACAGGTTTCTGAAAAGTTTCTCTACCTCTTGTGAAGATCCTCTGACCCCAGCCATGGGGAGTCCCCTTGATGCAGCTGCAGAAGGAGCTGTCAGGTGCAGGGTAGATGGATGCACAGGCTTTGCCATCAGAACCTGAGGTAATGGGGCTGGTAGTCACTGCCTGCCTTCACCATGGCTGTCCTTAGCATTACTGACATCAAAAACTGAGCAATGACACCTTTTCTTCTCCTTTTCCCTCTTTAAATTTTTCCTTCTGAAGAGGCTTAAAGAGCATGTCCCTTCCACAGGTCTCCTCTCCACCAGCTCACCTCCGTCCCTGCCCTCAATTGAAGACAGCTGCCAGGAAATATTTCTGCTGTTTAGCTGAAGTGAAAACACATGGAGGTGGTGGGGGGGAAAGAAGGGCAGTGTTTATAACATAATTACTGTCATTTCGTGAAACTTGGGTTGAGGTGGGGAGAGGAGTGTGTTGAATGTGGGGGTGCATCTGTGCACAGGGCGAGACCCCCAGAGATGGTGGATAAAGTGAAGAACTCAGTGGTCCCAGTGAAGAACAGGCTGCTCCTTGAGCACAGGGACCAGTTTATCCCAGGTATCCAGACCACCGAGGCTGAGCAGGTGCCCTCGGCCCAGGGATGGCAGTGGAGCTGCAGGGTCTCTGAGGGGAGGCAGGAATGTCCAGGGATGGTGGTGGAGCTGCAGGGTCTCTGAGGACAGGTAGGAATGTCCAGGGATGGTGGTGGAGCTGAGGGATCTCTGAGGACAGGTAAGAAATCCAAGGGATGGCAGTGGACCTGCGGGGTATCTGAGAGGAGGCAGGAATGTCCAGGAATGGCAGTGGAGCTCCGGGGTCTCTGAGGGGAGGCAGAAATGTCCAGGGATGGCATTGGGGCTGAGGGATCTCTGTGGGGACAGGCAGGTATGCCCGGGGATGGCGGTGGGGCTGAGGAGTGTCACTGAGGACAGGCAGGAATGTCCAAGGATGGCAGGGGAGCTGCGGGGTCTCTGAGGACAGGAAGGAATGTCCAGAGTCGGCATTGGGGCTGAGGCGTGTCTGTGGGGAGGCAGGAATGTCCGGGGATGGCAGTGGAGCTGCGGGGTGTCTGTGGGGAGGCAAGGATTTCCAGGTGGGGCTGAGCGATCTCTGAGGACATGTAGGAATGTCCAGGGATGGCAGTGGAGCTGAAGACAGGCAGGAATGCTCGGGGATGTCGGTGGGGCTGAGGAATATCTGAGGGACAGGTAAGAATGTCCAGGGATGGCAGTGGAGCTGCGGGGTCTCTGAGGGGAGGCAGGAATGTCCAGGGACGGCATCGGGGCTGAGGAGTGTCTGTGGGGAGGCAGGAATGTCCAGGGATAGCGGTGGGGCTGAGCGATCTCTGAGGACAGGTAGGAATGCTCGGGGATGGTGGTGGAGCTGAGGGATCTCTGCGAGGACAGGCAGGAATGTCCGGGGATGGCGGTGGGGCTGAGGAGTGTTTGTAACGACAGGTAGAATGTCCAGGGATGGCAGTGGAGCTGCGGGGTCTCTGAGGGGAGGTAGAATTGTCCAGGGACGGCACTGGGGCTGAGGGATCTCTGCGAGGACAGGCAGGAATGCCCGGGGATGGCAGTGGAGCTGCGGGGTCTGTGAGGGGAGGTAGAATTGTCCAGGGACGGCACTGGGGCTGAGGGATCTCTGTGGGGACAGGCAGGAATGCCCGGGGCTGGTGGTGGGGCAGAGAGATCTCTGAGGACAGGCAGGAGTGCCCGGGGATGGCAGAGAGATCTCTGAGGAAGGCGGGAACTGCCCCAGGTGCAGCCGGTTCCAGCCGGTTCTGGCGGCTCAGCCCAGCCCCGCAGACCCGCTGGTGTGACGCCTTGGGCAGAGGGAGGTAAGGACGGGGGAAAATGCTGGAAAATAGAGAGGAATGAGGGGGGGGAAAGTGATGAACAGCCCAGTGGGCACCAGGGGGTTGAGGAGGAGGTGGGGGTCCTACCCCGTCCTGCCTGTGGAGATGCCGTGATGGGGCAGGTACTGCCCCCCGGTTTTGTCCTTGTCCTGCTGAGCTGAGGCGTGTGAGTGACTGTGGGTGACAGCTGGGCACTCCGACCCGACACCACCCGAGTGTGGGTCACGTCATTTACGTGAGGAGAAGGTGGAAAAGGAGCCCAGAAACGTGCATTTCATCTGTATGGCTGTGGGTTCCAGTGACAGACCCTGAGGGGTCAGCTCAGGCCCTGCGGACCCCACTGCTGGGTCCACACAAAGCTTTTAATTCCTTTTTCTCATTTCAAGGGAAGAATTTAGGTAGGTTTTCAGTTTCAGAGTACTAGATGCTGTGATGACAACACAGATTTATCTTACCATGTAAGAAACCCTGTAATGTGCTCATTTTCTGGGGCAAGAAGGTGTTTTGTCTAAGCAAGGAGGAAGAAAAGTTGCTTTGGCACTTGCAACTGATAACATGTATTTTGTGAGACAATTGATTTTGACTATAGGATAGATTTGATAGATTTGTGCAAAGTTAAATGAAGATAACATGATTTTATTGCAATCGTGATGTAAACTGAGACACAGCTCTGCCAGGAAAGGTATCCCTCCCTCTGGTGTATTGTAGAATTGCAAATAGTTCATGACTGCAGATTAGTTGGCTTAGGGCTAAAAGGGGATATTGAAGACTGCTTCTTTGGATCATTCATTGTGGTTTTGTCCTCGTGAGGCTGGGAGCATGAGGCAGCTTGATGGACTGATTTGCTGTTCATACAGCTCTGTTTTTTCACCAGAAAAAAAATTTAACTGCTTAGTGTCTGGCTTCAAATGTAAAGATCTAGATTAGGAAGAAATTCTTAGAGGGTGATGAGGCACTGGCATAAGCTGTCCAGAGTGTTTGTGGCTGCCCCATCCCTGGAAGTGTTCATAGCCAAGTTGGACAGGGCTTGAAGCAGCCTGGTCTAGTGGAAGGTGTCCCTGTTCAGGAGAAGGGGTTGGAATGAGATGATCTTTAAGGTCCCTTCCTGTCCAAATCATTTTAGGATTCGTTCTGTGATTCTATGCACTTTCCAACACCACTCCCCACACAACCCTTGCATGGTTCTTTGGAAGGGTAGCCCCAAGAAATCTGCCAGATGAGAGTACTTGGGAAATTGATTCCCTGATGGGAGGAGGCTTTGATCCCCAGCAGGTGCTTCTTGGCATGGTGGGGTGGGAGTGGAAAAACCTGCAAACTGGGCTCTGTCTAGAGGGAGGCAGAGCAAGAAGAGGGAGCTGGTGACCCTGGCATGTGGTAGGCAATATCTTGCCATTAACAGATTGATAAATATACTTACTGTTGGGACCATACCATTCCTGGAGACTGCACATAATTTATATGACTAGCGGGGGTGTGAGTTCCAGGGCAGAGTGGGATTTTTAGTGGCTCTTGCCAGCAGTGATCGTGAGGACTCTTGTTGATTCCGAGTTACGTCTGACATAGACACAGCCAGGCAATATGCTTTTGTCAAAAAAACCAATATTTAATTTTTCATTCTTTTTTTTCTGCATTTGGGCTTTTCTTTTCATCAAAGCCATTGTTATTTTCCTTCATTTTCCCAAAGGCAGCAAACAAACAAGCCTTCAAAGTGAAACAAGCCTGAGTTTTCTTTTCTCTCAGGAAACTTGTTTTCCTTATTTTCAGAAAGCAGTTCTCATAAGTCCCTGCTGCTGGGCCTCCCAGTCCCGTGCAAGGGGAGCATCAAAGGGGACAGGGTCTAGTGGGAGCTGTTTGCAGCCTGAGAGTGTTTGGTGTTGCAGTCTCCATACTTTGCAAAATGCCAGTTTTTGGGGAAAATTGCCTGAATTTGACTACTATGTAGCTGCCTGGTCCTCCAGACTTTTAAATTTTTTTTATCCAGTGGAGCAATGAGCATCAGCCCTGGAGCTCTCTTGCACACCTGCAGTTATTGCTCATAGTTTAACATGTCAGTTCTTCTGCATATGTTATTTTTTTCACATCTGCTTCTGCACACATTATTTGATTTACTCCACAGAGGAATCCAAGGACTTGGCCACAGCAGCACAGGAGTCAAAGGCAGAGCCTGTAGGACCACAGTGTCCCTTGTGAAGTCAGCCAGGAAAACACTGCATGCCTGCAAATATACCAGGCAAACAGAGGGCAGTTTCAGAGAGGTGTGGGCAGGGAAGTGAAACCAAAACAAACTGTTGCTTTCAAGCAGCACACCGGCTTGGTCTTTGCAAGTGCAGACTCCGTGCAGTTGTTTGGGCCTGAGCTGAAGTGGCTGTAAAGTGCAGCCACTCAGATTTGATGGTGGTTTACACTTCTTTGCTCAGTGTGTGTCCCTACAAGAGCTCCTGGGAGGTGGAGGCTCGGGAGATGCGTGGGTACCGTCAGTACAGTGGAGGCCTGGCAGCAGATTCCCTACAAGAGCTCCTGGGAGGTGGAGGCTCGGGAGATGCGTGGGTACCGCCAGGTTGTGCAGTGGAGGCCTGGCAGCAGATGTGCCTGTCTCTGCTGGGTGTTGCTCAACACCTTGGCTCTCCCACACAGAAAACGTGCCTGGCTGAGCCTCTCTTTCCAGGCCAGCCACTGTGGTCACGTTCTTGTGTAATGCAGTGCTTGTTACACCCACTCAGCTGCAGTGTGGGCTTCACTAAGGCTTTTCAGGAGTGATCTTGCCCATCCACAGAACAACTGACAATCCTCTGACCTTCTTTGCAAGCTCTGGCTGTCCAGAGACAATAGCCCCAAGAAAGCCTGTTCTTTACCTTTCCCCAGAGAGCTAAATGTGGTGCCATGCACGCTGCTAGGCTGACAGAGCCCCTGAAAGCATGGAGGAACTTGGGAAGGGCACAGAGTAATTGCAATGGAATGGTTGTCTTCTATCAGCTTCAAAGCATTAAGAGTGAGGGAGGCTTACTCACTGGTGTCCCTAAGGGCTTCTCGGGTCCCCTCAGCACCACTCACTGCCTTTCCCTGGATGACACAGGGCACATGTGTTTTGGAGGCGCGAGGTGAACATAAACAGGCTTTTAAGTGATGTCCTGGTTGACAAGAACCTTTCCAGACCTGGAGGAGGATGCCTTCATGGGCACCATGAGATTCAGGACTTGCACAGTAAGGGTTTGATAACTTTGCCTTGGAACTCCTTGTGGCTGACTGTTTATTCATCTCTTTCTTTCTTTGACCCATTTCAGCAGTTTGTCTTAAGACAGCCCAGAGTGGCCTTTTTTCCCTGAGGAGGAAAGGGAAGAATAACCCAAGAATGAAAAGCATTCATTGATCACCAAAGGCCACCAAGCAATAGAGTGCCAGAGGTGGGAAAAACACCAAGTTGTCTATCCATCAGGCCACAGAGCCCTAGAATTATGTATGCTTTGCAACAAAAATGCTTAAAGGACAAAAAATGTCACAGGGACCAAGAGAAAGCCACAGACTGTCTATGTGAGGCCACCCTCTTCTGCAGATTACACCTGTCTCTGCTGCAGACAATGGGCACTTCCAGTGCTGTTTTCCTGCCAGTGGTCAGCCCCTGGAATTGCTCCTGCCTGTGAGATTCAGTTTGTGTCTCAGCCTGAGCTGCTGCTCCCACCAGCTCCCCAGTTGGATGTGTGGAACAGAACTCGGAGACCTGCTGCCAGCCACGTTTGGGGGCTGCCTCAAGGCACTTGCCACCTTGCCTCACTAGTCCCTAACAAAGCAAATGGCAGCTCAGGCTGTCAGTGGCAGGATTTCAACACCTTGTGGCTGTCAGCAGCGTTAGTGTCCCATGCACAGCGTGCTGCTGGCCATGCTCTGGCTGTAACATAAACCAGCCTTGAACGTATCCTTGATTCTGTCCTGGCAGGAGACCTGAGAATCCAAATCCAAAAACAGCATGGCGTTTGCTTTCTCAAAACTGTGTTTGATGTGGGGTAGTGTTGAACAGGTTGACCAAGCCTAGGAGAGAGAGTCACCCTTGGAAAAGACAACCTGAAAGGACTTTCCCAGGAAGACCAGTTCCGAATCTGGCAGTTATAAGGCTGCTGCAGCTGTCAGATAGGCTTCTAGGAAAAATAACAGGACAGCAGGGCAGAGCTGACAGCTGAACTGGTACAGGTGACAAAATGCCATGCTGCCTCACCAGGGACTGAAGTGACCATTAGCCTCTCATAGGGTGTAAAAATTCAAATTGCTTGCTTGTATGCTTTGGACAAAGGTGATTTGGGACCTGAATGTGCTGGGATATTTGCTGGTGAGTGCAACTGGATTTTCCATCTGGAAGGCATGACTGTCTGGCCTAGAAGCCAATTTAAAGAACAAATTAGATCTGGCTGTTTGTCAGAATCTCCTCCTCGAAATGCAATAAGGACAGGGTGGTTATATAATGTAAACCATTCTTGGTAGTTTAGTGGTCCTGAAACAACAAACAAGCCAAGGAGGGAAAATCGGTTCACAGAATTCAAAGCCAAAGGAGTTCAGCTGAGGAATTCAGTCCACATGATCCAGCAGAGATGTGTGCTGCTATTCCTGTATGTCTTGAAAGGAAACTGCCACCAGATCCTCTGCTATTTTCTGTCCACGGGGCCCTACTGATAGGCGTGATATTTCAGCCTCTGCACTAAACCCCGTGCTCCAAATATGCAGGGACAGTTGTGTGCAGAGCCAAGCAGTGTTCCCCACTCCTTCCTCACCAACCTGTGTCAGAGCCCTTAGGAAAGACAAACCTCTGTGGATAAACATGGGTTGTGATGGCTTTGCCCTGATCCATTGCAACATCCACTGACACAGGCAGGATGGGCACTTCAGAAAGAATTTCTTCACCTACAGGGTTTCCAAGCACTGGAACGGGCTGCTCAAGGAGGTGGTGGAGTCACCATTCCTAGAGGTTTTCAAGGAATGACTGAGTATGTCCCTCAGTGCTGTGGTTTTGTTGACAAAGAGGTGATTGGACAAAAGTTAGACTCCATAATCTTGGAGCTCTTTTCCAACCTCAATGATTCTGTAATTTAAAAGGTGTGTGGTAGGCAGCTGTCCCTGCTAACAAGGGGTTTCATGCTGTCTCCTTGCTGACCCCTCTTAAAACAGAGAAGTTTATTTTAATCACTGTATTGGTAGCAGCATGTGGTCAAATTAAAGAAAAATATTTTTTGAGCCTGAAGAAGTGAACCACCGTTTCAGACTGATGTCCTTTGAGGGCCACTGCAAGGGTCTGTTTACTACCTAATACTGATCTAGTAATTATATATGCTTTACTTCCCGCTGCTCGTAATCATCAACAGGCCTCTCAAACTTGAAGAAGGTATGAAGCATGCACACGAAGTGGACAGCACTGATTTATTGAGGAGAAAGAGGAAGAATGTTGCAATGCATCAAGATGAGGTTTCAGATGCCTGAGGTAAAAAAGGAGTGCTTGGCTTAGCCATGTGGACAGTGAGTTTTGTAATGAGACGACCCAGATCTCCCCTCTTCTCATTGGAACCTGTCACAACAGATCCCCTTTTTCTGGACTGGCATAAATCTAGAGTGACTAAACTCATGTTGAGCTGGCACAAGACCTATGTGGCAAAGACTAAGGAAGCTAAAAAGAGCTTTTTTTTCCATTGACTTTAATGAGTCCCAAATGAGAAGGATTGGACCCTTTCTCTTAAAACAAGTTTGTTTATTGGCATTCAGCTTCAGACATGCCCTTTGAGCGCCCAGCCTGATGGAGATGCTGCATCCTGGAATACTGCAGCCCTCGTGTGAACTGGTCTTGCCAAGTGTGCCTTTGGGATAGAAAAGCATCTTTCCATAGTCCTCCTGTGATGCTGCTGAGGCAAAGCCCCAGTGGCAGCTAAAAACCCAACAAGCTGGAAGAGACTTGGCTGAAGGTTTACTGGTAGAGCTGCTTTTAATAAAGCAGGTTAATTACCCTGCCAGGGAGGATTTACATCAGGTGCTATGAAAGCAGCGGTGGTGGGAGGGAAAACTGCTGTGGAGCCATTCTGCTCTCTGACACCATCAGTCTGCTCCCAGGCTCACACCCTTCCTGCTTCTCTTTGCTTTCCTCTCCTCACACTGGTGTGCAGGACTGACCCCTGGGGGGCAGAGGGCATGAGTGAGGGCTTTGCCCTGCACAGGGGAACAGTGGTGCTGCAGAAGGACATTAGCAGTGCTCCTTGTCTCCTGGCTTTCCTCTGCGATTCATTTCCAGGGAAATTGAACCCGACTCCGCTCCATTAGCCGCTAACCTCTCATCCTCTGGGCCTGTCTTTTGCATTAGGATGGAGCAGAGCTGCCTTGCACGCTGCTGTCAGGGTCTGCATCAGCTTTGATAAAGGACCAAGAGTTGGAATGAGAGGAAGTATTTACCTAAAGTTGTTTTCAATTTCCTGAGCTTGCTATATCCATTCTCCTTCGCTTCTAGATTCCCAAACAATCAGTCTTCTGGGGGAGCCTTGCTTCATTACTTTTGCTTGCCCCAGTGCAGTTGTCACTTAGTCTGAGTTTCCCAGTCCTCCCAGCTCTAATTAATTAACTTTAAAGTTCATACAAAGCTGTGGGTTTCCCGGCTGCTTGTGCAGGGATACATGCCTGCTCTGGCACTGCAGGATTTGGTTTTCCTGGATGGAGCTGTGACACAGCTCTGCTTCCCTCCCCTATGCACGTGGCATCTGGTCAGCGCTGGGCTGGACCCAAGATTTTGGGGTTTCTGGCTCACCCCATAGGGCATTCACCCTCCATGTTGGTTGTCCTGGGTTGGTGGCAGCTTGATCTGCACCTGCCAAAGCTGAGGAGAAAGGGTTTTCTTAGTCATGTGTGTGGAAATAGGTAGTGAAGGATTAACAGGAATCCTCTGCCTGGCAGAGGTGAGGGGGAGGCCGGAGGAGGGTGCGCTTTGGGGTGGATGGAATAGCCCAGCTGTGCAGTGAGGCTGAAGGCATTCAGCAGTAGCTTTTCACTAAACTGTTTAATGGTAAATCTAAATGCAAATCAGTGCTCTGGCTTATCAGTCCCACGTGTGCCAATGCACTGTGGCGAGCACCACGGTGTACAAGCAACTAACTGAGCATACAATGCCTGAGCTTGGTTTTAATAGAGGGAGGTTTTCTGCTCAGCAAGGGGCCGAGGGAGTTGCTGTTGGGAGCAGAGGAGCTTTTGCCTTGGGATGGAGAATGTTGCGCCCTGATGATTTCATGCATGAAAATCTCACCTTTATTTTTCCACCTGGATGAGAAGATTTTGAGTGCTCAGTCTATGAACCTCTTTGCTACAGCTAAAGATTTGTACTGCTCCAGCTGTGCTGAGAGCCTGTAGCAATGCTCTGCACCAGGGATTTCCCAGGTTCACCAAAACAAAGAATTTCCAAAGCAGCTGTGCCAGTGTAGGCACATCTCTGTCATGAGCAAAACCCATCTCCTACAGGCTGCTGTGGGAATAATTAGGCTTGCAAGATACTGGGGAATAGTGCTGCAGGGATGGAGGCTTTTTCTTGTCTTATTTGTAGCAATTTTTTTCTTAATTTAACTTCTCTTTCCCACCCAGGCTCTGCAGGAACCACGATAACAGTAAAAAACAGCCTAGCAGAGATGATCATCTCTGCAGACTCCACTGGCACCAAAAATTAAAAATCAGCTCCAAACAAGGAAGAAAAAGCCTAGCAACAAACAAAAAAACAAACAACTGCTGCAAAGAAATAAAACTTCTTCCTGTGAAATGCTTCTTGGCCGTGAAGGGCTTCTGCAGTGAGAAAAAAGCTCCTTCATGAAGAAGGGTGCAGAGCCTGGTTTGCTCAGAGCCTTTTCCCTCATCATCTGAACAAAAGGTGAGAGGTTAGTTGAAAACAAAAGGACAAGCGTGGGCAGTTTAGCTGTGTGTCCACCACTTGCTGTCTCCTGCTTTGCTCCAGCAAAGCCTTCCCTCTGCGGGGTGTGCTGGAGATGGGGTGGCCCCAAACTGTGCAAAAGCTGTGTTTGCTCCATCCTCTCTTGGAAGCTCTGACACAACCTCTGCGGGAGCTGCTGGTGGCCAGGCTCCCACCCTGGACGCGGCTCAGCTCTGCTGGGCTGTTCTCACACAGCTCTGGGGACAGGTTCCCAGCACTGCAGCTGCACAAAGCCAGTTGGGCTTTGCTGGGAGGGAGGCAACAACGAGCTCAGGCATTCTAGGGTTATGAAAATATAAAACCCTAACCAGATACTACTAACTTTGCTTCTTGCTTACTTCCTTTGCAGCCACCAGTGCTAGGAGTTCATATTGTGCAGTGAGCCCTTTTGTTTTGTAGGAGACCAAGTGATTGAAAACAGCCATGATATTACTATGCATGGACAGTATATTTTTTTCCATGTATTTTCATAACCCTTTTCCCAAAGGATCAAATGTGTCTTTATTCTATAACTCCACAATGGGTTAGAGCAGCTCCTCGGGCGGGAATTGTTCTGCTCCATAGGCCACTTAATACTTCCTATAAACAAATACCAAATTAGGTAGGTAATACTCAATATTCCTGACCTTACTTGCAAAGTATGTGTAAGTGCATCTCAGAGAGATACCCATTGTGAACCTGAGGTTAAAGATGACAAAATACTTGTTACGGTGTTTTGGGTTTTTTTTCTGTTTTAGTTTTTTGGAGTTGTTTGCTTTAGTTTTATTTTAATAAAAAGCGAGGTATGTGTATGTGTAAAACTGCATTTCCCACAAAAGAAATGCAGGGAAGCTTTGATCTCAGACCTCTATTGTACCTTAGGCAGCTCTGGTACCTAAGCCAAAGTGTGTCTAGTTGAGAGTGGAATTTCACAATACTGCCATGAGATATAATTTTAAGTATGCACGTGCATGCTTGCTTTTTACTAACACTGTGTAATTTTCTAAATATTGTCTAAATTTGAGCCATGACATCAAGACTCCCCATCAGAGCAGGAGCCCTTGGTCCTGCAGATTCCCTGGCATGGGAGTTTCCACTCTGCTTGCCTTTTGAGAACAGGCTGCTTGGATCAGACAGGATACTGTGGGAGCCCTAGACCTTGCCTACACTTTGGGCCCAGTGGCAGATGCTGCCAGACTGTTATGGAGGTGACATTGTCCCACTACAAGCCTGCCAGCCTCTGGGATATACAGCAGCTGAGGACTGGGAAGGTCCATGACCAGGAAACGAAAAACCCCCTAAAAATCTCTCTGCCCCAGTGTCCCATTTGTGTGAGAGCATGCTGACATTTCCTCACAAGGGCCCTGAAAGCTGATGGGAGTTTTTCTATTCCCCCGTTGCTGTTTCTGTCAGGCAGCCCTGCTAAGACGTTCCACTCTCACTGCCTTGCCTTGGAGGGATGCGACTGCGCTTGCCTCAGCCCCTTGCAGTGCTCCATCTGAGCAGCATTTTGCAAAGGGATGGTCTGCAGACCATGTACTTCCACTTGCAAGAGTCCTTCCCACCCCCTTGTTTTGTTACCCTCCTTCCGCCTCTCTTCTCTGCTCAGAAAACATCTGTTTCCAGATGTTGTTCTTTAGTCTAATAAATGCAGCGAAAGGCCTTGAGTTAATATATTTACAATAGCTGGAGATGTCGCCTGCTAGTTAATGGCTGGTTCGAGCACACCAAGACCCCCGTGTTTCCTGCAGGGGGGAGGGGGAAAGCAGAAGAACAGAAAGAGAAAGAGAACTGGGGTGGGGTTTTTCTCCCTAGTAAACGGTCTGAAAAGGGGAAGATTAGTGGCAGGATTGAGCACATGGCATCACCAAGCAGCTGGCTTCAACTTCCAGTTAGTGACAGGAAGAGCATGTTATTTTTTAATGGAAGGTTTTCTTATAAGTAAAGGAAGATGAGGAAAGCCTGCTGCTGTTACCTGTCCCTTTACCTGTTGTAGATACCTGGCTGGCTTGAGCTGTGCTCATAGAAGCAAGAACCTCATCCATGCCCAGCTCTATCCATTTCTGGCCTGTGGCATGGAGTGGTTCATGTCCACAGTTCCTGCCTTGGGCCAAAGAGGGTTTATGGTATGTTGCAATGAGAGCACATTGTGCCATGTGAGGAATCCCCACATATTGTGAGCACTGTGTGTTTGTTGAAGAGCAGTGCTGGGCAAGCTCTGTGGGGTGCTCTGCCCATATATCAGATGTCCCTGAGAAAGACAAAGTGCCTGTGCCAGCCCAAGACTGACCAAGCTGGAGTCTTGCCACACCTGCTTGTAACTGATCAATTGACCCAGTGCCATGGGCTAGATGTGAAACTTTTGCACTGTACAGAGGAGTTTTGGCTGCTTTGGAAGGTTATATATGAGTTCTGTTTGCTCCAGTTCTTTATATGTTTGTGCTGAGGTCCTTAAACACCCTGGGAGACCTGTTAGAAGCGATGGAAGTGTGTGGTTACTGTCCTTGTGAGGAATATCACCAACCTCCCTGAGGAAAGAGGGATGCAGCCTCAAGCTCAGCATGTGCAGGGCTTTCTGAGAGTCACTAGTCAGTGAAATCACTCCTGATTGCAAGTCAGTATTTGTTTCTACTCAACCAACTTTGAGAGTCACAAACTTGCAGGAGGACTGGTTTCAGGCCAGCACTCACCTCCTCTCAGGCCGCCAGGAGAGCTGAAGTCTGGGCTGTGCTCAACTCAAGGAGTGCTGAGATGATTCCACATGCCAGGCCTGTCTCTGGAGGCACTTTTTTGTTGAGCACTGCTGCAGACTCAACATGCACAGTTGGCTCAGGTTTGTGGCTAAATTAGTCCATCTTTAATGTCGTGGGATGACAGGGCTCCGTAATATCTCATGGATAGAAAAATTACCCTCCTGCACATCTGCAGCTGAGGCTTCTGCGTGAAACCTGTGTGAGTGCAGCTCCCCAGCCTGCAGCAGCTATGACATACCCTCTAAATGAGCTGATCAGCTGGAGAGGGCTGGCGGGGAGGCAGGAAAAGGCACTTACAGAGTCATTCAGGCGATGCTCGTGTCTGGACTGCAGGATCTGTATCAAAATCCAGCGCAAAAGAGCAGAGAGATCTCCCCACCCGGTGAGGGGAAGAGAGATGTAGACACCTGGCAGATTTCCATTTTTAGCTTAGGGGGTGCGTTTTTGTGATTTCAATGCTTAGGTTGGTATAAAGAGAGGTGGGAGAGAGACAGCCTTGGGTGAAACTTTGTATAACACAGGCAGGCAGCTGCAGTCATCAGTAGTTCAACCCCAGTCTTGAGGTAATGTACTGCAGCACTCTCTAGGACACTCAGCACCAGTTGCTAACTGGTATTTATTTTCCCGAGAAGATCTCTGCTTCTCAAACACTGTATCATCAGCCTCTAGGCATCTCCCTTTCATTTCTCTCTGTCTACTTATTTGCTGTGATTGCAGGTGGTATCTTGGGTAACTCCCATGGAGCCAGGGCCTCAAAGACTTCTTTTCCTTTTGTAAAGAAGTAGGCTGCAAACACGGGGGGTAGGAGACCGGGGTGGCTACACCTCCTGAAGGAATAGACACCCTTTGTGTGCCGGGTCTGTGGGTTACACATCTCTGCCCTGCTCATATGAAAAACTGTTGAAAGGCTGCAGCCATCAGAGGGGTGTTTTCCCTGCGTGCCGGAACAGCAACGCAAATTTGAGCAGTGAGATGACAAGAAACCCACTAAAAGAAATAAAGAAAGGATTTCCTGCCTCGCAGACGCTAAAACCCCATTTTGGGAAGTGAGTGGCTGTGAAAGGCATGAGGCCATCCAAAGAATTGGGGCTGTGTGCTACCGGGCCCTCTGAGGGTTTGTCTGGTGGAGGAGAAACAGCTCGTGCTTGCGTTAACCTGCTCCCAGAAGGTCTGTCTCTTCCAGCTCCCTGAAACAGAGACCAGGCCAGAGATGAATATGAGTTTTCTCTGCCAGTTAATCTCCAGCACAGACTGCACGCAAAATCTTCATTTAAAACATGTAAATGACAGCGAAAGAGCCACAAGGGAGCCAGATTTTAAGAGACCAATTTGCTGCCTGGCTTTTAATGACTGTGCACCACGGTGAGCTCTGTGCTGCTTCACTGCTGAGCGTGCTCGAGGAGAGGATGAAAGAATGGACAGACAGACAGGCAGGGGCTCAGCAGAGCCTGCATGTCACCCTGGAGGATAAAATATTGTATGTTATGCTCAGAAAGACTGGGAGAGGTGGCCCTCCCTTGCTCCTGAAGAACAGAAGGAGGCTTTGTTTCCCAGACGCATGGCTCGGAGCTGCCCTACGGCACGTTTTGGGGAGACTGCTCCCTGCCAAAGGGGGATTGTCTGTCTCTCTGTCTGGTGCCCTGTGCCTGGTGGGACACGGAGATGATGGGAAGTTCTGCTTCACTAGAGGGCCTCAGCAGATTAGTTCCTCTGAACGCCCTTGGCAGGTTGTACCCCCAAATGTTCCACCCTTGCACTGCAGCCTGCCTGCCTGGGGTGTTTCTCCCTGCTGCCCTTCGCTTGTTTCTTGCAGAGCCCTCAGCTGCCAGCTCTTGTTTCCAGATGTTTCCTCTGCTTCTCGCCCTGCCTGGCTGCTCTCCTTAAAACATCGGGGTACAAATGCCCCACTGTCGGTGCCTCAGGGCTGCCCCGGGATCTGCGTGGGGGACACGACCGCCCGTTTGTACCGTGCCATAAAGTGCTCCCGGCTGCCTGGAGGAAAGGAAGACGCAGGCTGGTGCGAGCCCAGCCTCTGCTTTACAATCTCTTTCCTGCCACTATAAATAACCTCGGCGAGAGTCACTTCAAAGGGAAGGGCTGGCGGCAGAGAGGTGGTTTGGGGACCGAGCGGGACAGGGGCGTCCCACCGCCCGATCCCACCCCGGCGCTTTGCATAAATAAATAAATCATGCGGCAAGGGAGAGGTGGAGAGAGAGGGCGAGCAGAGGAGGTTACTTTGGGAAGCCGCGCAGCTCGCTCATCCCAGCCCCGTAGTTCGGAGGGAGTGTGTCATGTTACAGGGGAGCCACGATCAGCCAGAGCACAACGTCGCCGGAGCAGCTGAGAATTACCTCTCTAATGGGGACTTTCATGTGCGAGCTCCTGGCCACTCTGCGAAGGAACTGAAACTGACAGCTTAGAAAGAAAAACCTACCCGCGAACCAAAAGACTGAAATACAGGAGGAAAAAAAAAAAATCTTGATCAGATTATTTTTTCCCCCCTTCGCACTCTTTGCTGCAGTTGGATCCCTTTTTTCTGCACCCCTTTTATGTGTGTGTGGTTTGTTTTTATTTTTTAAAGACACCCCCCCCATCTACTTTTGTAATTATTGCTGTCACTTGTGATTTGCTGGCACTGGGATTCCCTTCGACGTTCTTTTTCTATGCCTTCTGGATTGTGCGTCTTGGAGTAGGAGCGAAGCTTTATTTATTCTATTTATTTATTTATTGTTTCTCAGGACAGGGAGGGAATGTTGGAGGAGAAGAGCTGGAAAGGCGTCGACGAAGCAGCTTTTGACAGGGGGTGTGTGGCTCCCCCCAGGACCGGCGATGGGGAGAGATGCTGCCGCCTCCCTCTCCTGCTGGGCTCGGGGCTGCCCGGCGTGTCCCTGCTCTCTCTGGTGCTGAGCCTCTTGCTGTACTTTCGGACCTCTGATCTGCAGTCCCGGGTGTCCCACTTGGAAGCGGACAGACCCACACAGCTCCCTGCCTGGCTCTCAGCAGACCAAATGGAGACAGCTATTTTGGGAAGAGTTGACCAACTGCTCAATGAGGTCAGTGTTCTTTCATTTTGCATGTATAGTTTGCAGTATTATAGGTTTTAGGCATTTGTATGCTTGCATAGTCACGTTATCCATTTTTTCCCCCCTTCCTTAAAAATGTATCTCTGCACGAGTGATGCTGCTGCTAGGTTGAATTCCCTGTTCCTTCAGGTCCCTCCCACCTCTCAAACTTGCTTGGCGTTTACTTCTCTCTTCTCAGCCCACACTGTAGCTGGAGCCTGCACTTTGCAAAGAGGAAAACCTCAACCCTGATCCTGTTGGGGGGGCAAAAACCTCCAGTCCTTTTCTTCAGGAGTCTTGCATGCTGAAAGAGTTAGAATTAGAGGTTAAACCTGGGGATTCAGCCTGGGTTTGAGCCCCAGAAAGGGGACAGGTGAGGCATGTCACAGCCAGCATGGCTATGGGAAGAGGTAATTGCAAGCACACCAATGTTGTGGTGGGCTGGTATTGCTGCTGTACCAGCCCTGACCCCTTCCACAGCTCCTGGCTCGGGAAAATGAGACACACTGGTGTTGCCAGCATGGTTTCTGGTACTGCCAGGGTATCAATGCAGAGCATATGTCTGTGTTATACTCACTTGAGTCCCATCCAAACTCCACTGAACCCTGTGGGCTCTCCTCTGGTGATGGGGGAATGCTGCTACTGGCTTCAGCAGGTCAATAAAGAGGGCCCCAAAGAGCAGATTATTGTTGCTGACACCTTTTACTTTGCAGTGTTGATGCTGCTGGGGGCTGTCTGTGTTCCTCTCCTCCGGCTGCGATGAGTATTCCTTGCCTTGTTGGGCTTTGAAGTGGTGTTGACATGTGTCAGGGAGCAGATGGTGGCTCATGTCTCTGAACTCTCCAGACAGGTCCCCACTGACCCGTTCCCACAGCTCCAGGAGAGGCTTGGGGGTGAAATTCAGGGCTGGAGCCATTTCCACCCACCTTTCCTTCTCTCTGTTTACTCAGGCTTTGGCTTGAGTCATGCTGGAGAGATCCCTGGGGCTAGCCCAAAAACTGTTTGTAGCTGAAAAAAAAAATCTCTTTTGGGCTGCTATTGCCAGATGAGGTGAGGAATGGGATGATCACAGTGCTGACTACTGGGACCTGCCTTGGGCAGTGCTGCCTGGCACCTGGGGTGACCTGGACCCCCTCCTGCTTTCTAGGAGCAGTGAAAGTCCGTGGTGAGGAGTTCAAACCTACAGCTGACAGGCTCCACTGCTGTTTATGGGTCCTGTGAGAGCAGTCCCTGGATCTGCTGGGCTGTGCAGCCAGAAGCTGTGAACCTTGAGTTAGCAAACACTGCAGGAGCTGAAGGATATGCTTTTGAGTTGCCTCTTTGGATGAGGAATAAGGGAAATACAGGGTCCATGGGGCAATATCCTACTTTAAAAAGGGGTTTGGGGAGGCAGAAGCGTTGAGAATGATTGGATCTGTGCCCTGTAGTTGCACGCTCATGCAGGGACTCCTTCCCTGCCACCAGGCAGGGATAGTGCAGCATTCCCTCTGTTGCTGCTGGCATGAGTCTGCTGGGAAGTCGAAGTTTATCTCTACTGAGATTTGAGAAGTGCCTGCCGGGAACGGTGCCTGGGGCCGGATGGCCCTGTGTCCTGCTGGCTCTGCTGGCAGTGACACCTTTACACCTTTTTATAGGTCGGCTTAGCGAGGAAATGGGGGTCTCATGATGCCCGTGTGCCCAGCAGCACCCCTGTTTCCTGAGCAGCCCCTCGTGTGCTCATGGGGGTGGCCACAGTCCCAGCTGCAGCCAGTGTGGGGAGCAGCTGTAGGACAGGAACGACTGCTTGAGGGGCCAGCACTTGCCTCTGAGTACCGCCAGGGTTACCAGCTCCATCCTGGGCCACAGCTTCAAAAAGAGCTTGGAGAAAAGTGTGGAGACTGTGGAGGAGGAAGGACACCTGGCCCACGTCTCCTCTCCCTTTATACCTGTGAAAGTCTGATGCCCGTGGGGGAGGAGGGCTCTGTCCCCCAGGGAGGACACCCTTGCCAACTGTGCTGCCCACTTCTGCTAAGCATCTAAACCTCAGACCTCCACACTCAGCCAGAGGCACTGGCATGGACCAGGCAGCTCGAGGTCCAGGGCAGGGGGCTGCTGGTGGACAGATGGTGGGGTGCCATATGAGGCTTTTGATTAGGAAAGAAAAATCCTTCCGGCCCTCCTTTTCATTATGTCTGAAGCAGGGCCCAGGACTGACTGGTGAGGGGCAAGGATGGGGAAAAACAGGGTGGATAAAGGCAACAGGGAAAGGATGGGAGGAAAAAAAAGTTAGGAAAGCAAAATAAGTTGTGCTGACCATGAGTGGGGGAGAGGGGCTGCAGATGGGTTTGCTGTGATGGACGTGAAAGTGGGATATTCATCTCCCCCTGCTCCGACCCTCGCTGCCTCTCATTGCCACATCCTCACCGTTTCCTGGTGCTTCAACCTTAATGGGTTTCACAGCTGCCAGCTCGGTGTTATCCATCACAAAATAAAACAGCAAAGCCTTAAAGGAACCCCAGCTTTAGAAAAAGCTGATCAGAGTTGGGAGGGAAGGCACAGCACAGGAGCACATTTCTAGCTCTGGTGGCTGTGAAGATGAGCTGGAGGGATGTGAGGGCTGATAGAGGAGCTCTGAGGTTGTGCTCAAAACGTGTACTGCTCTGAGCTGGAGTGTGTAATGCCCTCCAGTCTGGGCCATGAGTGTGCCCGGGTGTTGCCAAGGGTCTGCAAGGGGCACCATACAGACTGCACTGAGAAGGGCAAATTGCCAAAGTCCTTTTGGAGGCCTTTCTTCCAGACGTGCAAAAATAAAGCAAAGTGGCAGGGAGAGGAGCTGTGGTGGTTTGCTGAAGATGTTAATTTTAAGGCAGCTGGTGGGGATGTTTTCTCCATCTCAGAGCCTGGTTTTCGAGCACTGGCTGTGGCAGAGTTTCCATCTCAGCTCAGGAGGAGCGGCAGATGCTTTCCCAGAAGCAGCCTGACCAGTGCTTCATTTGCTACTGTGTAAACCTCTGCCTGGTGTAGGCGAATACCACAAGGGAATTTTCTGCCAGACTCAAACTGACTAGGTTTTCTTGTAAAAACATCTGTGCAGAATGGGCCAGAAGCAGGTAGTACAGGGAGAACTTTAACTCCACATAGGAATTCGAATTCCTCTGCATTTATGAGACATCATAAAATCATACAAAGGACCACAAATAAACTCACTACTGGCATTTGCAAGAGAGGCAAAGCTTTCCAAAGAAGAAAACAAGGTCCTTTCCCATGCTGGGTAACACTTGGTGCTATTTCACTTGCCAAAAACTCATCAGGGTGGAATACGGGATGGGTTCAGTGCTATTGCTAGGAAAAAGAAATCCCAGAATTTGTGAGTTTGTAGAGATACAAATGTGTATGTGTGATGCAGCAGCAGGTAATTTTGTGCACCCTGGGGGAAGATCAGCTGCCCCTTTGCCTTCTCAGGGGCTTGTGTTGAAGGTGTTTGTTGTGGTTTCAGTGACTCGTAAGGGATTCAGGAATGTGCCTGTGATTGGGGAGGGAGCACTGATCCTCGCTGCTTTCCCAATAGTCTCATTTCCCTGGAACTCTTTCCTTACTTATGCAAGCAAAGGAGAGACACCAGAAAACTCTTTCCCTCCTGACTTGAAGCATTTCTCCCCCCTCATTTTATTCTGTATCTCAAAGCACACCGCTTTGTTTTCTAGGGTCTGCAAGCTTGCTCTAAGCATCCCCTGCCTACATCTTTAGCTTAGCATTCTTTGCCCCACAATCAGGGGATCTATTTTTTTCTTTCAACTTCTCTGGTAGCTAAGTTCCATTTCCCTTCAGCTGCTTGCAATCCCTGTAACTAGGTGGTGTTATTTCCAAGCTTTTTGCTCCACCTGGGAGGACTCGCTGCTCTCTTTTGCTTTGTGCCACATGATCCCAGGAGCTGGGCCTTTAAGAAAAAACGGGGAAATTGGAGGTAAAACAATAAGAGTTAACAAAACCACCCACCCCTGAAATCCTCCTGATGGTTGTAATAGATTATCTATTTAAAATGTGTTTCTCTTAGCTGTCGGAGATAGTGGTGGGAAATGATTTCACCTCCCCGGGTGACTGCAAACAACTGGGAATGCTAAAGAGCTATTAATCTGCCCCCTTTGAAGAAGCAATGCCTCCCTCTCACCTATCTCAAGTGCCCATCCAAAATAGACAGGCACTCGCAAGGTTTAGGACACCACAGGAGTGGCCTTGCTGTCGCTGCTCTGTCCACCCATGTCCTGTCACACTTGTGGTGAGTTAACAGAACCCATGGGAAAAGCCCGTGCTGGCTTTACTGCCCGTTCCCAGCAGGTGTTTCAGCACGACCATCCTGGCCTTGCCCTCTCGCAGACGGGATTTTCCTTCTCCTCCCTCTCAGCAGTGTGCCATGGCTCCTGAAATCCTCCGAGGTGCAGGCAGGGGCGATCAGCTGTGGCTCCAGCGCTGGCAAAGGCTTTTTTCAGCCCCTTGCTGTGGTGTAGGGGGAAGATGCAGCTGTTATGTCACTGGATAATGTGACAGAGGAGAGCAGGCTCTGCTGACAAAGCAATCCCCTCCATAGGAAGTGTTTTCAACCTTTCTGGAAGGCAGCCTGTTGCTGCTCTTGATGTTACAAGCTCCAGGTATCCCACAGGTAAAAAAATCCCCCAGATCCCAGAAAGGAGATTGCAAATATTAGATTCCCAGAGCCAACCTTCTTTTTAAATTTTGCTTACAGAAGCCAACTTTGCCCTAAAATGGAATGCTTTTCTATTGCCTGGGAATGAAAGTTTTCTCTTGGAAATGACATTTTTAGAGGGAAGTACATTTGGTTTGCTCTCCTGAACAAAACCAGCTTCTTGTGTTGGACCAGGCAATATTTTACACAGTGGAAACGAGAGAAGCAGAAAAGGCTGGGGGGTTTGTTTTGTTTTGCCATCTCCACCCAAAGTTGAACTGAGGTCTCCAAGAGCCGAGGATTTTTTCTGTGGCAGTGTTTGTTTAATAGACTGTGCAGGAGAATCCTAAATCCCTGGTAGGTTTTGCCTTCCACCAAAGGGGAGCAGTCCCGTGGCACCACTGCCCTTTGCACTCCCTAGGGATGTGCAGAGCTCTTGGGCTTGAGGGAGACATGAGGGTTGGGGGAGAATGTCCAGCTGCTGGTACGTGTGCCATGGCTGCATGCTCGTGGTGCACAGGGCTGTGCTCCAGCCTGCCCAGCAGCACCCACACCTCCCTCCCCAGGGGCCCCCGTCCTTGAGAAGGCTATTTCAGTAGTCCCAGGTCTTTCCACTACCTTGACCCTGCAGATAAAGCCTCAGGGAAATGTTATCAGCCCTGTTCCGTTCCCAGTCATGCTCAAGTCCTGCTGGGTCATCACTTCCCTGTCCAGTTATGCTGCTCCTCTCTTTGTAAGGCTGCACAGCAACCCAGCCAAGGCTTCTTGCAGCACAGCCTAACTCGGCCATTCCCCCTTACAGCCCCTCCAGTGCCTCTGCACTTGGTGGAGCAGGGATCTTTTCCATGTTTCCTTGCAGAATTGTGTCCCATAAAGGCCCCTGTTGCATGCAGGGTGTTTGGAGCCTTGTTGGCTAGGAAATGGCTTTCTGCTCCTGCCATTGCAAGCCATCATCCATTCCTTGTCTGAGCCTGATTCCAAACATGGGAGCACCACCCAAATGTGGCAGTGTGGTGTTGGCGACGTTTTGGTTGGCACATGTGTAGATGGGAATGGGGCTGTGTGTGTGCATATACCAGTGTGAGTATCCAAATAAAGGCTCTGCTGTCCTACTCGTGCCCATGTTTGACCACTAGCATTAGAAGCCAGGCAGTGCTGCAGAGCAGAGCTGTGCCATCTGGGGTGGCAGCAGGATGGGAACGTGCCCAAATGCAGAAATTCACAGAATATCTGTGCTTTTCACTGGGAAGGTAAACACCAATGAAATGCTCTGTGGGAACTGGCAGTTTTCCTTGCCTAAAACCCTCTCCTCACCCCGCTATCAAATCAACTTGCTATCAAAACATTTCAATCTACCATGCAAAATAAAGCTCTGAAAATATTTAATTTCTAGTCAGTCACAACAACCGTTACTCTTTTGACTTGCAGTGAGGAAGCCAATCCTTTCAAAGTGAAAAAGTGGAAATGTTCCAGCCAATTCTGCCTTCCTTCATCCCAGGCAGAAACAAGCTGATTTACTTTTATCCTCTCTAAAAGAATTTTTCCCCAAACTGATGCCTTCTTGCAGGAAGATGCTTAATTACTTGTGAAAATAAAGCAATTTTTATACGATCTTGGGCATGGGCTGCTGTTGTGTCCTATATAAGGCTATTTCTTTTGAAATACTGGCCCACTTGTGAAGTAGTTCGAAAAATAGGAAGGCTCAGCTGGGATGGGAAGTTGGCTTGGAGGTTAGGAGGGAAGAGAGAGTGACTCCAGAGCTTAGGAACCCCAGCAGCTCAGTGGTCTCAAATCATTAACCAAGTGTGGTTCGCAGGCATTAATGAATAACCTGTTTGGATTGATTTGCATTTTCTTCACTAAATTACGGTTATTTTATAAAGTCTGTGAAGGGTGGTGAGGATGCTACCCTTGAAGCACATTTTTCTCAGGACATGGGTTAATTTTGTTGATGTTCCCAGTGAGGGAAGATGCAGTGACCTCAGGTGGACTTTATTTGCCCTTCAAGATATACACAGATGGGCCCAGAGAGCAGGAGACTGACATTCTGGCACCATTAGAAATCCAAACTCATATATGAAATGAACATTCTGACAAAATTCCACCTTATGGAAGCTCTTGATAGGTTTTGTTGTGTTTTGCCCTTGGGGGAAAAATTAAGTTTCACAGCATCTGAAGATTTCAGGGGATGCTGTTTATTTGCCCTTCAAGATATACACAGATGGGCCCAGAGAGCAGGAGACTGACATGCTGGCACCGTTAGAAATCCAAACTCATATATGAAATGAACATTCTGACAAAATTCCACCTTATGGAAGCTCTTGATAGGTTTTGTTGTGTTTTGCCCTTGGGGGAAAAGTTAAGTTTCACAGCATCTAAAGATTTCAGGGGATGCTGTTTTCAGTTCATCTTCAGCCACAATCGTGCAGTGGGACCCTTCTGTCCATCCAGGTGTCTCCAAGAACATCAGGAATGTGCTGCAGGGTGGAAGAGGACCTGCTTCAGATCTTCATTTTCTGCCCACTGAGTGGGTCTTCTGAGAAATGTGGCTTTGTCACGAGGACACAGTCACCAATTTATTTGCCACTGCCGGCTCTTGGTTTTGTAATGCCTGTCAGGAGGACCACATTTGGAGGCCATTACGAAACTCCCTCAGCCTGCTTTCAATCAAACCCTGCATTTCTAGTTAGGGGCTATGAATTTCATTGCCTTTCTTCGTTCCCAAACTGCTCTGCCCTGTCTCTCCCATCTCTACTTGGGCAGCGTCCCCTCCCAGTTCCACTTTTTCAAGAATTCGAGGCTTTGGTTTCAATGGTATAAATTAATCCTTTTTCTGTTTTTCCTCTCTTGGCAGAAATTGAAGTTCCACTTGCCAAGACATCGAGAAGTTCGAGACACGTACCAGCGATGCAACTGCCCGGCAGGTAGGGATCTGGGACAGCTGGCACTGTGGAAAGTGACAAAAACTTTTCTGTCTACATCTCATTGAAGGATTTTTTAATGCAGTCTCCTGGGTGAATGCAAAGTTACGTGTACTTGCATAACAGTTTGCTCAAATACAGGAAATTGATATGGGGGTGTGGGCAGCAAGTCTGGTACGTACATAGGTGCCAACATGTGACAGGAACAATGGGAAAAGGGATGGACATCCAGGTGGATGTCCACATAGCCATAAGAGAAGGACACGTCTGGAGGGCCAATGTTCCCACTGATTTTAGATATTAGTTTTGAAGTGGGCAGAGAGGGTCTTGGGAAGTGCATCTTTCTTGCCTGATTTTGGAAGGTTTGAGAAATGTAGGCTAGATCCAACTCAAATCTGAATTTTGGTGAGCCAAAATGCCTCAAGGGTGAGAAGATTTGAATTCCTTGGTGTTCTACAACTATCCGAGGCATGTCACAGAATTAACAGCCTTCTGCTAGAAGCAGCCATTTATGAGGGGCTTGAATGAAGTGGTCATTTGAGGTCCCTCTCATATAACATACAGAAATATTATGGGATTGCCTAATTGCATTATGGTTTTAATCATGTTAATATCAAAAGGCTCTTGGAGACACATCTTCTGAAGTGGTTTCAATACAATAAGTGACAAATTGCTATGGAAAAAACGTTTGTAAATGGCATTTCATTCCACGAGTATGAATCATTCAGCCTTCCTCATTGTCTTTTGATGCATTTGACTAGAAAAAAAAATAGAGAAGTGCCAGCTACCACTCACATCCAAAGTTGAAGTTCTGGGATACATACAGATACGTACAGATTCAAATTCTGTATGTTCAATCTGGGTGACTGAAACTCATTTTGCAAAGAAGGTGGCAGGACAAGTTATGTCTGGATGAGCACATGAAAGTAGCATTTCCATTTTCAGTTGTTTCCCCCTTGGCTCTCCTTCATGTCCAGTGTGACAGTATCTGGCAGTGTGCTTAACAAAGGGTATTTAAATGTGGCCAACAGTTGGGATGAGAGTAGATAAAATTACAAAGGGATTGTCTTTGCTGTAGGTAAGGTCTCAAAACCATTGTATTTAGGTACAGTCTCTTGCCAGAATACAATGAATTTGTAGCACAGCAGCTTGTAAAGGCAAGAGTTAAAGCTCTGCAGGTTTGTGGTGGAAAAGAACTAAAATCCAGGATCTAGAACTGTAGAACATTAGAAAAAGCCTGATTTGAGTAGTCCAGATCAGGACTGTTGGACTTTTTTTTAGCCCCAAAGGAAGCAATGGGAGCAATTTTGATTTCAGTTTAAAAGATGGTACAAATGAAATGTTCTCTAAGTATCGTTTCTCAAAAGAACAGATTAAAACTGAGTTCAACTCATTTTAAATACCTTCAGTGGGAATAGAAATCTCAGCCATCCTCCATTTTTAAATTCTTGCCTGGGCTTGACAAATAGATGCCATAAAACCACAGGAGTGAATGAATGTCCTCCTGGTGTTTCTGAGCCAGCTTGAAGAAAGAAACTTTGAACTTGAGTGCAGAGCAGAGAAAAAAGATATTAGCTCCTTTCTGAGGCCATCTGAATGTCACTCCTACACCATTTGTGTGATAGATGAATTGTCCAGGTATTTCAGTATTGAGATCATAACACTTGGTTAGACATACCCACATCCCTTGGGAAGCTTTGGCAGCAATCTGTGCTGGATTTCTCATAAATCTTGGGTGCCCATTCATTCCATTAAGCTCATAGTGTTGCTGAATAACAGCCTTGATTCAGGAGGACAATAATAATAAATGTTTCCTAAGGATTGAGGCTTCCTTTTTACCTGTCAAACTTGCTTGTCTTTGTCAAATATTCTATGGATACAGAAACTATATATAAAATTCTCCCCCACCCATCAGCTAATCTATTGAGGGAAATGAAACCATGGTCTAAAGCTGATGTTGTGGTAGGTGGGGTTTTGATTGGCTTGGAGCAGTATAGAAACAAAGGCACCTTCAGCCAGCTGTTGGCTCCTCATGGACCTTTGCTCCAGGATATTTCCCGCTGGTCTCCAGGCTGGTGCAGTGCAGGCCACCTGACCACATTTCAGCATGGTCTCTCTTCCAGCACAAGACCTTGGGAATCTTTTTCCTCTATGCATTTTTTCCCTGGTGTTTCAAACGCCCCAAGGACCAGACAAGATGACTTTTGCGGGAGACCAAGGTATTCAGAAGCGTCAAGATGTTGCAAGACTTGGCGCATGCCTCTTGCTTCTCACTGGCCACTTCACTGCCTAGAAACACATCATGCTCCTCAGCAAAATAAATGTTTATCAGAAGTGACATTTGAGTTCATCCCTGTGTGTGAGTCAGGTCCCTGCATGGCAGAGAAGGGGAAAAGGAAGACAAGTTCATTTGCTGACCTGTTCAGTGGGGATGTGGAGGTCCAGGGCAGTGTCACCCATTGCCATAGAAGAGCTTCTGAGCAGATGGGATTGTGAATAGAAATGGTTTGGAAAAGCTGGGAATAGGAGAAAAAGAAGATTGTGAAGTGTGTGACTGTGCTGTGGCTATCTGAGAGTGTGTGATAAGGATTCTAGAAATAACATGGTCAGGAAAACAGCACAGCTATATTTACAGCAAATGATAAGGAAATATAAGTTTCATTTGACTGGAAAGTGGCTACTTCAGATCACTCAGGCTGGGTGTAACTACCTGTGAGATGCTGCTCCTTGGCATTGTGTTTTTTGAGTTTAGAGGTCACAGTGGGCTTCTCCAGCAGTGTCTTGGTGGGGAGGACATGGCCCTCAAGTTTAACATAACTTATCTGGGTAATTAATGACTTTGTTCCCTTCAATAGATAACCTTTGTCATTCCTTCTGCACCCATTTACTGCTGGACAGATCTGGGACAACTTTATACAGGTTGGAGAAGAGAAACTTCAATGGCAGCAATGACTGTACCGAGCTGTTCTCCAGCCCCAGACCCTGTGCTGGGATGGGGCTGAGTGTGGGCAGGGAGCTCAGCACAGGTTTTGGTCTGAGGTTGTTGAATGCATGGATATGACTTGGGGAGTTTTTCTGGGACTGAGCAGATGCTTTTCCATATGGTGTGTGGATGTGGTCAGGAGCTACCTGAGGCTGGAGGATCCTCTTACAGCCAACTGACCTCCCTTAATTTCCTCCATGCAGTAAAAAAATGCTGCAAGGGGAAAGCATTTTGTTTCAGGTTGACAGGGCAAAAAATCTAAGCTTTCCTGGTCTAATCTTGATCCAGTTGCAGATCCAGACTGTGTCTGCCTGGGCAGCCTCAAACAGCCAGGGATTACACCGCAATCCCTTCCCACAGCTTTCCTGGCGGAGGTGGGCGCTTGTTTATTTTGTATATTGTGACTCTCTTTATTAGACCTTTCCCATCTTCCTCTCCTCAGCTCTGATTTTCACAGTCCCCACGTGGCTGTTTTTCACTGTGCTGGCTCTCTGCTCTGGTCTTCAATATCCCTAAAAAAAAAACAAAACGGCTGGCTGCTTTCCCTCTGCCTCCACAGTGCTTGTTTTGGTCCGGTTTCTCTTGGTCAGGTTGGGAGCCTGCAGTGCTGGAGGCGGTCAGCCATGCAAGCAGGGAAGCAGCTCAGAGGGATGCTGAATGACTTTTCCATCCCTCCCTGTGGCAGCACTCAGGGGCAGAGCAGGGATATGGGCTGCAGGAGGAGGCAGCAAGCACCCAGGCACTGGCACTGGCAGTCAGAGGAAGGTTGCACAGTTCTGCCACAAACCAGTGTACCTTCTGTTGTTACAGGGGCTTGGAGGATGGCGTGGGGCAACAGCAAGAATTTTGGCAGTGGCCAAGAACTGAGCTCTTCTCTGGAATGTCTTTGAGGCTTTGCAAAGGAATGTCCCCTGGGCATTTCTTCTTATACAAAATTTCACCCACATTTCCTATCTGCCCCAACATGGGACACAGAGAAGGTTGCTTGGCCACCCTTCAGCTGTGATTGACGTACAGAAATACCAGCAGGAGGTACTGCAATTCAAAATTGTTGCTGCTGTTCCCTTCTTGCAGGGAAGCTTGCAGGAGCCAAGGTGCAGCCATGGCCCCAGTTGCACCCAGGGGACGTGTGCCACTCGGTGCACACACTCAATCCAGGCATTCTGCTTTCCTTCTTGGCTACACCCATCCTCTGCTGTCCAGGCCTCTTGACACACTGGCAGCTGCTGGATGAGGCCAGCAGGAAACAGTGGAGGGCTGCAGTGGGGTGTTGGCTTCCACCCAGGATGTGACACCCAGAGCCAGCGGGGCCAGCTGATGGGAAGTAGATTTCCCACATCCCAACCTGTGCCTGTCCCCACAGACAGGTGCAGAGGAAGGAAAAAGTGCTGGGAAAGGCAGCAGATGAAGTGCTGATGAGGATGGCGGGAGCAAGGGGAGACTCCTGGGCAGTGTGGGCTGAGCCTTGGCCCTGCAGTAGACAGGCAGGATGTTGTATCCAAGTGGATGCATCCGTTTCTAACTTGGGATTTGTATCTTCTTCCCAGACATCTCTGTGGAGATGAGCCAAAAAGGGGGACAGTGCCCAAGTCCTGCCTTGTCCCCACATCCCAGCTGGGGTGCTCCATCTCTTGCCAGGTTGTTTTCATGGCTTTTATATTTCTCGCTGTCAGGTTTAACGTGATCCTTTTTCAGCTTGCTGGGGCTGCTTGGACAGATCACAGAATCATAGACAGGTTTGGGTTGGAAGGGACCTTAAAAGATTATCTAGTTCCACTCCTCTACCACAGACAGGGATGCCTTCTGCTCCAAGACCTGTCCAACCTGACCTTGAACACTTCCAGGGATGGGGCAGCCTCAGCTTCTCTGGGCAACCTGTGCCAGTGTCTTAATGCTGCTCCAGGGCTCCCACGAGATTAAAAACTGAGCCCCGAGAGGTGAAGGAGGTGCTTGTGATCCCTGGTGTGGGGTGAGGGTGTGGAAAGGTCAACTCCAGCTATTTAAACACCAGCAGCCACAAGCCGTGTCAGTGGCCCTGGCTCAGAGCCATGAGGAGGATGAGGTGGGAGGGTGCAATGGAGCACCCTTGGCCCCGTGGCCTTACTGTCAGGAGGTGCATTGAACTGGTTGAAATGCTATGGTTTTGTATTTCACCCCTTTTGAGGACAGTAAGTCAGCGTGGCTTTCTGTGCTGACTGTGCAAAAGGTGTTTTCCGCTTTGGAAGTGCCTCAATGCAGCTTTTTGACAAGCACTGACAAAAAAATTGTGGAAAAGAGGACTTCTGTCTCAAGCAGCTGCTCCTTGCCAGAAGCTTTGGGCTCTCTGAATTGTGTTTTCCCTTGGAAGGACTCAGCCCTCGTGGCAGGGCTGACCAGAGAGCTGGGGTGTGGAGGGAGCAGTTCCTGGGCTGCTGCGATGGGTTTCAGCCACGGCAGCACATTGCCTTGTCAGAAAATGGGGTTCTGTGGCATGCCACACCCTTACACATCTGGGTGAAAAACTGCAGTATAATCATTGCTCAAATACTACCCTCCTTTTTTCCCCTGGGAATTCTGTTATTCCCTGAAATTGAAATATATTCCCCCATCCACATTTTTGGGCCCTCCAGAGTATATACACACTTCAGCCTGGAAAGTTGCTCATGCGCCCTGGGCTGCTGGCTGTATTTTGGGTTGGGGTTTGTTTGGTTTAGACATACTGTTGTTTCATTTGTTTTGAAGATGCAAACCACACAATGAATTCCATGGATTCTGTGTGCAGTTATGAATAAATGGGGATGAACAATTCAGGAAAAAACCAAACAAATTGTTTGGTCACTTAACTCTCTTTCTCTGAACGTGTAGGCTGCTGTGTGCTTAACTGGAGCGTCTAGAGGAGTCACCCCAACCTTGGCTTTTGTCACCTGTGTGTTGCCACATCCATGGCTGAGGGACAGGAAGAGGGAGAAAGGATGTTCCTTAAACCTCTAAGCATCAACTCATCCGGCTTAGTCTGCTTTTGGGATTTAAACTGACTTTATTAAGGAGGATTTAATTGATTTTAATGAAGTTGCAGTTGTTGCCTGAGTGCAGACTAGGAGGGCTTGCATAAGCCATTAATAGGTCTGTGAGCGTGGCCTGTGCTGCAAAACGTTTGGAGGGCTCAAAGCATCCCTGTGGTGCTACCATGCAATAGAGTTAGGATGGCAAACACCTTGGCCTTTCCCTCTTTATCCAAAATATGCTTAGGAACAGCCAAAGCATTGAAAAGGGAAGGTGCCCTGGAACAGTGGTGTTCTGAAAGAGGGTGGCCTGTTTATTTGCACCCATCTGCTTGTTCAGGTAATTCCCCCTTGTCATGTTCAGGCCTGCTTCCTGTAAACCCCAGGGCTCCCCTCTCTGTTTTTTATATGTCTTCTTATTTTAAACTTTTTATTTTTGGCTTTTTAAAAATTTTTAACTGGATGGAAGATGGGAAGAATTTCCTCCAAAACCATGCAATTGCTATGAGACATTTTCTCTGAAGGCTGAGGTCTGCCCAAAGGTGCAAACAGGTGAACATTTATATTCAGGTGTGCATGAGTCCTGGTGACACAAGTATTAACTTTATTGGCCAAATGTTACATCCTAGCCCTTGGTTGTTTGAGACAGCCATTCCCCATGCAAAACCAGGGACAAACTAACCTATTTCTCGGCAAAGGTGTGGTGCAGAGAGAGACACTGAGGATTAAATGCATGGAAAGGAGATTTTGGAGCAGACACTCGCCATGAAGTGCTCCGGCCAAAGCACAGACTGGGGCGGGAGAAAAGCGTTGTGCTGTGCCGATTTTCATCAGGCACTGGTTCCCATGTGACCTTTACTGTCCCTGTCTCAATAACAATCCAGTGGCACATGGCACCCCACGTGCAGGCTGGGGCCCGGCAGGTTGCCTGTGGGGCACCGTGGCGCACGTTGAGGGCTGCAGCAGGGAGCTTCTGCATGTTTGACGGGTTTGTGTACAGATGTTTGGTAGGAGTGTTTACACCATCGCGTGCCTGTGCTTACAATGTATATGGTACATATGGGCATAAATCAGCGCCTTGACAAAGCAAGGCAAAACCATCCCAGCTGGCTGAGTAAACCCGAAGAGCACATTGCACTGCTACTGTGCGCGACGGCTTTGATTCAGCACGAGCGTGCTACCGGGGCGGAGGATTTTCCCCAGGCCTGGGCTGTGTGCACATGGCCGGGCTGGTTTGCGTCAGCCCTGACGCACGTCCGGGCCCCGCGACGCGGGTCTCGCGTGTGCTGCCCATGCTGGCAGCTCTGCGGCGGCCGGAGGAATGAGGGTGAGCCGTACCGGCCGCCAGCCTCCACGGCGGGCACTTGCGCAAAGCGTGGGTGCCTGCCAGCCGCCAAGGAGCGCTGGAAATACCCGCCATGGGCCAAGGGAGATGCTGCAGGCGCCAAGCGGCTCGGCCCGAAGCTGTGTGCGACGGGACTTCATTCGTGTTAGATGCCACCACGTGCCTGAGGCCCGTGGGGAAGTAAAAAGTGGGTTGTTGCTGGCATGGACAGTGGCAGGATGGCTCGGTTTGGTGTCCCTGTGGTGGAGCAGAGTGGGATGCAGAGGCCCGTGAGGAGCCGTCCTCTCCAAGGTTTCTGCTTTCAGTGTGGTGATACCCGATTCCCTGTTGGCTTTTCCGGGCATCTGCCTACACCTTTGCCCTAAGGGGACCAAGGACCAGGCTGATCCGCCGGTGCCCGAGGGTGTCCCAGGACGCAGATCAACAGGAAGAGGGGAGGGGCGGCTTTCCTTCCCCCGGATCGCCTTTCAGCCCTTGTGCCAGGCTGGGGCCGCAGGTACGCTGATGGTACAGGGGCAAGCCAGCCTTTAAAAGGGAGAGGTTGCATCATGCGGGGCTGGGCGGGCCTTGGGAGGCAGAAACATCATCTGTTAAACATATACCGCCCCCCCTCCGCCCGGGAACATTCAATCCTCTCTTTGATGGACGTCCAAGAAAATACTTCTTCCACATCCTAAACTTGTTAGCACCAGTTAATCATCTTAACCTTCTTCCCCTCCGAACACACACTCCAATGAGTTTCCCATCGCTGGCAGCTGTTAAAGACGCAGCGACGCTTTTTGTGCCAGCCTTCGCAGGCGAGCACACGGCCATTCCTTATTAAACCTCCCAGCTGTCCCCTAGGTGGGACAGCAGCAACCCACACCTTGTGCTGGAGCCCCTTCAGTGACTGTCCAGTGAGTCACTCTGAGGGTGGATGCACTTGATGCAGCTCTCCCCTTCCAGGAGCTGCACCAGGTCTGTGTCCCTCTGTGCACGGCCTCTTTGACATTATGAGTGTGTTGTGAAGCAGAAGCCCTGGAAAATACTTGTTTGCATTCGAGTGATGCTCCAGGATCCCAGATGAACATTGCAGAATGACAGTCACAGGGGTTGAAGAGATGTGCTCACGTGTGGGGTCTGTGCCACACACATGGTGAGAGGAGTGGACTGTGACATGACACCTGGAAGCTGGGCATCTGCCCTTTATTGCATCTGGCTATTCCTCCCCTTTCCAATCTGGAAAGCCCCTCGTTGCCCATTGTGTGTCTTTGGTTTTCTCCTCAAAACAAGGTTGTGTTTCAGATAGAAGAAGGGTGACAGCCTGATGCATCCATCCCCTCTTGCAGTGCCCAGGGCTCTGGTGGGGCAGCGCTGTGCCCTTCGATGGTGTCTGCCTTGCATGGGCTCCCTGGACCAATTCAACCCCTGTCTCCCCAAACCAGCACTGGGATGGTTCCTGTTCTGCTTGCCCATCCTGCTCTGGCCTGGCTGCTGAGGCTCAGTGTCTGTTTCTTCCTCGTGCAATGTCTTGGGTGAGCAGCATCGCAGACAGGCTGAGCAAGCAGGCGGTAATTAAATCAGCGTATTCCCTGGGGGGCAGCTGATTAACAGCACATGGGGGGCTGAGGCACACACGGGCAGTATCAATCCATCGCTTGCCTCACTCCTCTCCCTTAGGATGTCTGTTTTTTTTCTTTTTGCTTTTTTTTCCCCCCTTTCTTTCAAAGAGAAAATGAAGATTATATCAGCTGAACTGGAATCTAAACTGACAGAGCTTTGTGTGAGGGACTTGTTTATTATGATTTGGTGTTGCTCCGGGCAGTGTCCGCCTCGCTGGGGACCACCCAGCTGTCCCATCCACTCCAGGCTACCCTTGCTGGGCAGCTCAGCCAGCAGCAGGTAGAGGACCTTTGGGGAGGGCTGTTCCAGAGGCTGAACCTGGTACTGGAATGTGGCACTGGGTGGATGCAGCCAGATCCTGGTGGCTGCTCTTTTCTTGTCCTTCTCCTCTGTCATCTGCCACTGCTGTCCCAGGGAGGAGATGTTGCTGGAGGCAACAGCAGCTGCTGGGAGTTGTGTGCTGGCCTCATCCCTAATGGAGCTGAAGAACACAATGGGCTGGGATTTTTTTAATCTGTTTTTTTTTTGTTTAGGTTTTAAATATTAGCTCCTTATTAGAACAATTTTGGCAGCAAAGAGGGAGTAGTTATGTCTCCCAAAATGGCAGTCCTTGCCTACAGATTAACTTCCTATTAGACCCTACGATATACAAGTGCCACACATGTGACAGAGGGGTTGAAATTCCAAAAGCACCCTCAGAGCTTAGAGGTCTGTGGCACTGCCCTGGCCACATCGAGGGAGCCACGTGTCAGCCCTCTGCTCAGCAGGGAGCAGTGTACCTGGCTCTGACCCCTCTGAAGCCCAGGGAGAAGCTGGGTTGTTGTGAGCCTCTTTGCCATTCCCTGTGCAGTGTGATTTAATCTGGGTTTAAAAACAGAAGGAGAGGAGAGGAGAGGGGAAAACAAATGTGTATTTTTCTGAAAGGTGTAGCCTTGTGTTTGTTGGTTCACCCCCAGTTCATGTGTGTGGTGATCTATTGCTTATGGATGACCTGAGTGCTTATAGAAAATGCTTATTTTCTGGGGAAGCAGGTGGAGATGGGGGTTATCAGGTGTGGTTGTGAATATTTCTGTCTCTGAATTCCAAAGCCATCCTGGGTAGTTCCCCATGCTCTGCTATTGCATTAAAGTGTATCTTAATAGGCAGGGTCCTGGAGTTTCTTGGGACAGTGATGGGAAGTGGCTCTCAGGCTCTTCAGGAAGGGAAGCTACAAAAATGTGACTCTTGGCTGGAGGGCTGGCGTGGGGCATGCGCCGCGTGGTTTGGCATGGATTCAGCCATTCCCCCCTCCTCCACTTGGGTTTTCCTACGTGCCTTTCCCATAGAGCAAACTGTTGCAGATCTTGGTTCTCATTCCTCCTCTTTGCTCTCTTCTTTTCTAGAACAGTGAGGGTTTCCTGTTTTGATAGAGTTTGCCTCTTTAGCAGTGACTGAGGAGCCTCAATCTTTTTTTTACCAGGTGTACCACGCGGCCCGTGTACTTTGGAGAAACTTCTCTCTGAATATAGTGCCTTTTTGCCCTCGTGCCCTTAGGGCCTTTCCTTTTGTCTGGCAGGAAGAGCTTCGGAGTAACTGATGTCTAAACTTGCTTGGTTTTCCTCCAAGTAGTTTTTTCTCTGTTCTGGGGAGAAGGGAAAGTATTTCTTGTCCATTTTCTTTGTGTTCTCTTTTCATTTGGAGATTATAATGGGATCTCTCACTACCTTAAAAAATAACCACCTTTATGCCTAAATAAGAAAAAATCTTGCCCTCTCAAACAAGATGGAGGGCCTGACAGAATTCAGCAAACTTAGTGAGTCAAATTTGCCGTGTTGGGAAGAGGAGAGCATACAGGTGCCTTCCAGACCATGCTCGGCGGGAGGCAGCAGTTGGTTGGGGTTCCTTCTTTGCCTTTCCACTGGGATGGCTCTCTCCATAGTGTGTGCTGTGCATCTGGTGCTGGCACTGGAGGCAGCAGGGAAGGGATCTGCACGCACAGTTCATTCTAGGTAAGGGAAGCTGTGAGTCCTTTATCCCTGTAAGCCAGTGCAGGTTGTCTCCATATGTGCATGCTGCCCCAGCCTGGCTCCTACTGGGCATGGGGTAGCCAAGCCAAGCTCTCCAGCTTGAGATGTGCTAAAAAGCATCAGCTAGAGTTGGCTGAATGAATACTCTCCTCTTCTGCTCCATAAAACATGCTGAACAAACCCACTTAGGCTCATAAACCCCATCACATTTTTCCTTTTGAAAGGACTAGCATCAGCCCCACTCTCCTCCACATGCTCTGTTTGGAACCAAGGCGACGCATCAGGAAGAGCCTGAAGGAAGAATTTATGGTGTCTCTAATTAGTCAGTTTGTTCCATCCTTGAAGAAGAGGATAACTAGCGACAGGGATGCATTGCTGGCCTCTGGAGGAAGAGCACTGTGGCTAGGCTCATGTCCAACTGCTGATAGGGTAATTAGTGGTAACTGGGAGCTATCAATCATCTGGGGTGGAAAAATGTCTGGGCTAAAGGAAAGACCCTCCCAAACATTTTCATAACTCAAAAGGGTGTGAGACAGGGTCTGGAAGAGAGTACTGGCAGTCCGTGAGGTATTTGAGGAAGGAGTCTATTAAAAGATAAATTGAACACAATGGTCTTTTGTTCGTCCCTGGGTAGGTGACAGAATTTGCTGTTATAAAAGTTGCAAAGTATTTTGGAAGGAGGAAGGAAGAAGAAAAGAGTTAGCAGATGGAAAAGAGAGAAGAATAACAAAAATTAAGAGGGAGAAAAAAGTAACAGTATGCTAGTTATTAAAATCAGCTGCTAATTGCAAAAATTATATAGGATTAAAGTGAATTATGCAATTTGTCAAATGAATAAAGTGTGCTGTTTGCATTTGAAGTGCACAAGCAGGGAATTTATTCAAATAATTATTAGCTGTAGTAAGGTCCAACTTTCTACTTTTCCCAGACAACCACATTATGAGAGAGATTGTAATTTTCAGCAGGAAGTAAAAATGCCATGGATTTTGGTTTTTGCTTTACCCAGCCATTATTTACTTTGGCCATTTTTTCCTTGTGGTTCCTTCCTAATTCTGCAGCTCTCTGAGGAATAGGGCTTGTGCAGGGCCTGGCCCAGTGCTGAAGAAGTCAGCTCCTCAGTGCAGAAACAAGAGACTCCTCTTGAACAGCAGCTGTAACTTTCAAACTGGTTTGGGTCTCTCCATAGCTTTCAGATGCCACTTTCTTATTCCTGGCATGGAAGAGGATGTGTTAGGGGATGTAGGATGGGAATTCCAGAGAGATTATCAAACATCTGCCGGAGGGTAGGGTTTGTTGGAGTGGTACCTTATTGAATTGGCATGTGCATCTCCAGACTAAGAGTTGTGAGGTGCTTCTGGTGTTCAGATGTTTGAGGTGGATTCCAAAAACACAGAAGGAGCTGGGGAATTGGTGGGATAGTGCCTCTGGAGAGCAGGAACTGGGGAAGAAGTTGAGAAAATTCAGCAGCCTGACAGAGGAACTGTTGAAGGCACGAGTTGAAGTTGTCTCGGTGCAAAGGACCACAGGAAGAGATCAGCTAAACAAAATCACGAGGTCCTCAACAAGGTGAAATTCAAGACAGGAGGAAAGTAAAGCTGAAAGGCTTTAAAATGAGTGGGTATGCAAGATGAAAATCTGAGAGCCTAGGATGAGGTGGGACTGCCAAGGACACCAAGAAAAGGCTGAAGTTGTTCCTAGTGGGTGAGCAGGAGACCTTCCTCCTCACCGGAACACGAATGCAGTCACACCCGACAGTGAGGACATCAGCTTACTGAAGAAGAGAGCCCTTGAGGGCTCATGGAGAACAAGTGACATGGCAGAACATAATGGCAGGGCAGAGGTTGTGACAGGGAGGAACTCATTTTCCCTCTGTGAGTAAGACCCTGTGGATAAGGTAAATAGATCCCACGTCTTCTGCCTTCACCAGGTCGTCTGCCATTGACTCATGCAGTGAGCTGGAGAGGCGCTTGCTGTTTGAGAATTACATTTCAAGAGGCAAAAAGGCCACTGAGGGGGAGCAATGAGAGCAACCAGAGGTCCAGAAAAAATGGCCTCTGCAGAGAGACTGGAAGAATTAGGTTTTGTTTAGTCTAAAGACAAGAGAAGACTGAGAAACAGGACTGCAGACATCAAATACATGAGGTAACCGCAAAAAGGCGAAAAATAAAAAAATCTCTTCTTTGAATTTGCTGTGCATCAGAGGTCACTGACTGACTTAAACAACAACACTGGAAATTTTGGGTAGTCTCTAAGAAAGATAATAAATATGGCCTTATGAATCAGGGCTTGGGTATTGCCTGGACTGGATCGCTAGGGAAGCATGTGGTGTCGCTATCCCCAGAGGACGGCAACAGGTTAGAGAAATATTTGCCCAAATGGGCTAGGTACAGACTTTTTATTCCTTTGGTTGCTTTGAAGATGTTCCCTCCTCAGTTTCGTGTCACTCTCATTTCACAGGAATCCTTTAATCTCTGTTTGGTTTGCTCAGGGGAGGCAGAAGGGGAAGAGAAAGGGGGATAGTCAAGAGCAGCGGTTTTGGGCTGGTGGTTTGCTGGAGCCTGGGGGCTCTTTGGCAGAAGGTGGTGGAGTGGAATGAGCCTGCCACCATAAGGTTTCCATTTACCATCCAGGGGTCTGCACCACTACTGGAAAGCCTTGGGGGGGCCTTCAAGTATGAAAACCCACTGGGTGAGCTGACCCTGGGAGTCCTTCCCAGCCTGGATTTCTCTGCTTTCTGTGGTGCTAAGTGCTTCAGCATGGCAGAGACAAATGTGATTGTTTGCTGCTTGGGAAGAGCTTGCTGACCCATGGATGCCTGCCCAAAAGGAGCATTGTGCTGCCCAGCATTGGCCATCCCACCATCTCTCCCCTGGCAGTGCCAGAGGTGCTCTGTTTATCCTGGGTGCAGCCAGCACTGGGTGGGCCATCTGCTCTTGACCCTTTCCTGCCCTTTGTTTTTTGCAAGTGGGTCTCCCAAACATTTGTCAGAATATTTCTGCTTGTCTGTTGCTGAGCACTTTAATTTGTCTAATGGGCTGGCTGTGGTTATGCCAAAGGCCCCACTTACCCTTACTAGATTCTTTTGGCTCTTGAGGCTGACTGGCTCCTGTTGTCCTTATTTTGAAATAAGTAGAGATATTTGGAGATGCACTTGGGATCTGTGATTAAATTCCACTATCAGACCCCCTCTTTTATTTTTGAGACTAATGCTTAATCATGTTAATTTTTCAGTGAGGTTTCACCTTGGTGTCTACCTTGATCATAGTAGCATCCTTTGGACTTTTTTTGGTGCTGTGCTTGTGGCCTTCTGCTTGGCTTGGGCTGGTGTCGGTGATGCTCTGGGATGCTCAGAGTGCCTGAGCAGTGACTTTTATCCTCAACAGCTGCTGCTATTAACTGCCGACTCTCAGTGATGTCATGGGTTTGATTTTGGGGGCGAGCTTGAATGACTGGCATAACCTGGTGCCTCAGCTTAGCGTTGGTCAGATTTTTTGGCAGTGAAATCCTGATGGTCATTTCACCATCCAACATTTCTGCAATCCTTTGAAGAACCTCTTGCCACTCTGCAAGGGTGTAGCCTAGAAAGGAATGTTTTAGGGATGGAGGAGCCTGGCCTTTTGCAAGGGCCTTCTGCTCTCTGGAGTGAGTTATCCACACAGATTGTCTGCCACTGCTGACAAAACCTGAAGCAAAATTACTGGAGGTTGTGCTTTGGGTGGTCAGTGTTTAAAACTTTTCTTACTTTTTTCAATATTTTTTTTTTGTCTTTAATTCCACCTACAGCTAATAATAATGAATTATGGCAAGGCACATGGCATTTTTTGCCTTTTCATTTGAAGTTCTCTGAGTTAATGTTCCCTCTTCCTCCGCTTGTATCACTTGTCTGCTGATGGAGGTAGGGAAGTTGGCTCTAGAAGAACGTGAGTACTCTGGATCTGTTGTGAGAAAACTTCAGCATTCTCTGTGTTTAAAATAGGCCAAACCCATTTTCTGTGCTCCATGCACCCAGCTGGGGTATGCCTGCTCCCAAATGGGGTCAGTCTGCCCTGAATGCCCATGGAGCCATGAATTAAGGGTTCCATGCCACCCTGGGTAGGATCATGCTCAGGCCACTGGCATTTCAATCAGCATTTCATAACTAATTGCCTGGCCACAGCTATCTTGTTATCAATTAACATAGCCCTGAATGTCAGGAAGTAACTGTATCTCTCTAACTCCCTAAGGCTGGCTTCTGGGTCTGTGAAATGGCTGGATTTCCTCACAGGGATGGATTACATGTTTACATCTCTGCTGCTGCCAGAGTGTGTAGTGAGGATGACCCAAGTAACCAACAATAATGTCTTCATGTTCCCTCTTTCTCCTCCTTGTCTTATGTATGCTATACAGGAGTGGAAAAACCTCCTTGTATCTGAGCTCTTGGAGCAGGCTGGAAGATACACACATTGCAGACACTGTACTGCCTGAATCCAATAAATTAGAGGGAAAAAATAAGCAACAGCATTTGGAAACCTTTTGAGAATGGACACTTTTCCAGATTTCAGGAAATGCCCATAAGTGGATGGGATCATTTCAATGATCCTCTCGGTCCAGAGAGCACTGCTGTCTCAAGCTGGAGAATATCTCTGTCATCAGCAGAAGGCCTCTCACCAAACCTGCTCCTCTATGTCCAGCTCTTAACATCTGATAGTCTGGAACATGAGACTTTCCAGATTAGGATAAATTTGACCGGCTTGCAAAACTAAGCCTCTCCTTTTCTGAGACCAGCGAGGCTGCAGCAGGGAGGGTGGCATTTTATCTCTGTTAGTGGCTGAGAGAAAAGGAATCCTTGCAGCTCTATTGTGGTCAGTTGCTGGTTGAATGTGCCATGAGGAGGATCAAGTGAGCAGCGGGCTCTGTGGCATGGCCTTGCAGTTCACCACAGGTGTGGTCTTTCTGTATGTGCAGTAAGGTGGACCTGCCCTTAGGTGGCTGCTCGTTTGCTCACTATGAAAAGGCAGAGCTTCTTTAAGGAAGTTTTCTGCATAAAAACCAGAGCAGTGAGAAGGGACAGTGCAGATGGTGCTAATTTCCAGAGGCCATATGTTTGGAGGGACCTTGGGTACCCCTACAAGAATTCTTTGTTTTCTCAATGTTCCGTTTCAAAGGTACTCTGGAGGTCTCCTCTTTGCAGGAGACCACTGCTTCCTCCCACTCGTCCACTCCTGACACGTTTTCCCCGTCCCCTCCTCCATCCCCTGCTGCTCCACAAGCCTCACAGCTGGATAAACAGCGCTTGCAGTCGCTTACAGCCCTCCAGTGCCTTCCAGCACGGAGAGGAGCTTCCTGAGCAGCCCGTCGTGGGCGGACGGTCGTGCTGCAGCCCGCGTGCCAGCACCGGCCTCGCTGCGCTCCAGCAACATCAGCTCCAAAACACACGGGATCTGGAGGTGCTAATTACAAGTGTGGGTTCTCTGTCCGTGCAAGGCTGAGGAATTTGGTGATCTGGAAGCTCTGGGTCTGTCTGCTGGCTGGGCTTCGCTGTAGAATGGGCTTGGAAACGTTCACAGTAGCTTTTATAGCTTCTCTGTTGACTCATCCTTTCTCTGTTGGCTGTTTATATGGAAAGGGGATCTAGCTCATCTAGCTCGTCTGTCTCACCCCAGAAGTGCCTGCTGTAAGGAAGGGAGGAACCCCCAATAGGTGTGATGTGTGCTTGTGGCTGTCAAGATTGTTGGCTCCTGGTTGTTTCCGGAGATTTTTGGGTTTCACCATGAAGACCTGGCCCATGGTGGGGGGCAAGCAGGCCTGATTCCACATGGTTTCCCCAAACTGGCTGGGCCTGCAAGAGACATGTGACATGGGACTACATGCAGTGGTGGTGTGGTGACTCTGTTGCAGTTCAGGTGGTTTTGTAAAGGGTCCCGTGCAGCCTGGTCAGCTTGTGAGTTTGTTCCCCTGGCTTGCAGGGTTGGCAGCATCCCTGCCCAGGCCAGAGCAGCTCTGCCAGAGCTTTGGGCAGAGCCAAGCTCGCTGCACTGCTGGTGGTTGGAGCTGTTGACATAGAGGCTCAAGTATCTCCATCCTCTTTTATCCACTTTTTCCTGTAATGTGCATTAATTTACTACTTGTATTAAGGACAGAGCCACTTGAGAACCTCTGCTCCACCTTGTCATTTATCACTGTGACAGAATATGACCGAACCATTTTGCTGAAGCCTTATTTTGCTTTTTAAAATCCCCTATGCTTTGCAACAGCTAATCCAGCAGCACCTCCTCCCTTCCTGCTGTATTTGGGACATCTTTCTTCCTCCTCCTCCTTCTCCTCCTCCAGCCCATGCAAGATGATGTTGCTTTTGGAAATGACTCTGTCTGAGGGCTTCGCTTTCTCCTGGGTCACACGGATGATCCCAGCTTTTGGAGCCCAGTCCCTGGATGGTGTCTCCTGATTGACTTATTGCAGCCAAGACTGTGTCCATGCAGCTCACTGATGAGTGTTTACACAAGACTGTGCAGTCCCCTTCACATAACCATTAATTTTATAGGGGGCACATAGCAGAGATGGGCCTCCACTATTCCTCCTGCCTTTGATCTGTGTGGGGTGTGTGGCCCAGAGCTGCTAGCATTGCTGATTTACTCCACTCTGCAGATGGAGCTTCTGGAGCAAACGAGAGCTTATGTTTGCTCTCAGTGGTATGGCAATACCATTACAGGCTGTGCTGCTGGCTGGTTGTGTTTGGGCTGGAAGGGCAGGGATGGCTCAGGGTTTGCATGTCCTTAAGTTTTGGCTTTTAATATTAGCTCAGCAGTGGGGTTCATGCAATCCATGAGTGCCCCAAGTCCATGCAAACAGGTAGGTGGGTTATTAAGGGTCTGAAGCATTGCTAATGGAAATAAAGTCCATGTATTGGCAAGCTATAAGCATTGACCTTGTGTCAGGGCACTCAGTCTGAAACAAAATCTCTCCAAAACAACATTTCTAACATTTCTATTACAGAACTTTATTGTGATCCAAGCTAGACTCAGAAAACTCTCTTTTCTTTCTTTTCTTTCTTTTCTCTTTCTTTCTTTCCCTCTCCTCTCCTCTCCCCTCCTCTCCTCTCCTCTCCCCTCCTCTCCTCTCCTCTCCCCTCCTCTCCTCTCCTCTCCCCTCCTCTCCTCTCCTCTCCCCTCCTCTCCTCTCCTCTCCCCTCCTCTCCTCTCCTCTCCCCTCCTCTCCTCTCCTCTCCCCTCCTCTCCTCTCCTCTCCCCTCCTCTCCTCTCCTCTCCCCTCCTCTCCTCTCCTCTCCCCTCCTCTCCTCTCCTCTCCCCTCCTCTCCTCTCCTCTCCCCTCCTCTCCTCTCCTCTCCCCTCCTCTCCTCTCCTCTCCCCTCCTCTCCTCTCCTCTCCCCTCCTCTCCTCTCCTCTCCCCTCCTCTCCTCTCCTCTCCCCTCCTCTCCTCTCCTCTCCCCTCCTCTCCTCTCCTCTCCCCTCCTCTCCTCTCCTCTCCCCTCCTCTCCTCTCCTCTCCCCTCCTCTCCTCTCCTCTCCCCTCCTCTCCTCTCCTCTCCCCTCCTCTCCTCTCCTCTCCCCTCCTCTCCTCTCCTCTCCCCTCCTCTCCTCTCCTCTCCCCTCCTCTCCTCTCCTCTCCCCTCCTCTCCTCTCCTCTCCCCTCCTCTCCTCTCCTCTCCCCTCCTCTCCTCTCCTCTCCCCTCCTCTCCTCTCCTCTCCTCTCCTCTCGTTTTCCCAGTCTGCCATAAATTAGGATTCTGGCATCAGTCTGACCTTGCCCTCCTAAATGAGCTGTCTGATCAGAATCCCTTTTCTTGTTCAGACTTGGTGTATCAAATATGACAGTGACCTCAGCACTGGTGGTGGGCGATTGTCAGGCCAACCAAATCTGGATCACCCCTGAGCTCCTGTCCTAAATTTGACTGGAGTTGAGATGTAGTCTCTTCTGATCAGCCGCAATGAAAGCCGTGTCTAACAGTGCCATTTGACAGGGCAGTTTCAGGTCCCAAACCTGGTATGAGAGAGTCATGCTAAGTGAGAGCTTTCCAGTGTGGAAAGTGTTTGTTCATCCAAAGTCTCCAGTTTCTTTTGTGGACTTTCAGCCAGGGGCATTTTCAGGATGACGACGTGTTCCGCAGGTGCTCACCGTGACATCCGCCTCCCATGCAAGGAGGAGCTTGCTGCCTGTTATCTGTCAGCTCGCCTGTTATACTGCTTAGCCTTGCTTCTTGGCACTCTGTGTGAAGAAAAAAAAAAAGAGAAAACAGAATGTCTATAAAGTATGGAAAATGTAGAAGCCCCTGACAGTTGTATGGTGTGTCTTGCTTCTCCCACAGAGAGGAAACCACAAAATAGTGAGTCCAGGGGTTTCTTTCCACACACACAATATCTGTCAGGATTTTGAGGAATTTTCTGGGAACTGATGAAAGAAATGTGCTGTTTAAGCCCTGATATATATTGTACTACCATTCTGTATGAAGGAGATGCAGTGCTCCACACTGGCAGGTTCCAAAAAAGATTTGCAAAATGAAGAAACCCAAAGGATTTGAGGGAATTTCTTCTGAGTGGGCAGGTTGGCTTTGATGGGATCAGAGGCAGAAGAAAAGGGGAAAATTTGCTTGTATTAAAGAGAAAAGGTAGTTTGCTCATTAACCATTTCACACCTTCACAAGATTACTGATTCTGGTGGGAAATGGGTAGGAATTTTAGCAGCAAAGGGACTCTTGCCTCCTCAATTTCAACTTTCTCAGCCCTCAGGGGTGGGCAGAATGTGAGGAGGAGTCATATAAATAACAAGTTCCTGTTCTCATGTGTGCCCAAGGACCAAAACTGAGTTTGACAGTGTCAAGAGCCTGTCTTGCATGGCCTTCCCAAGACAGGGCTCTGACAGGGCTGTCAGAGGCTGCCCTGCACTCACAGTGGTTATTAGTAGCTGCTAATTGTGGGGATACCTCAATTAACAAGCAGGGAGCTGGTGAAAGTGCATCAGCAAATGGGAGCAGCCTGAGGATTAAGCCCAAAAGATGGTGCAGTGTTTTTTTCTAGCTCTTCTTGTTAGGATTTATTAAATTAAAAATTAATTACTGTTTATTCTTCTTCTCTCTTCCAGGTCCACCTGTAAGTACCCAACCTCTACGGTTTTAGAAGCTGTTGACATGGAGTCTGCGGGGCATGAACTTGCAGCCTCCTGTCTGTGGTGTCTGGTGTGGTAACCACCTTTGCAGTCCTGGCAGCCTGGGCTATCCCAAACAGCAAGTACTGTGGGAGCTCAGGACTGGATTGGGGTGGGATTGCTCCTGGCTGCAGCTCAGCAGGGACAGGAACATGGCAGATCCACATGGTGCAGAGATCTGTGTGTTAGCAGCTGGCCCCACAGCCTCTGGGGGGAACCGCTGTGTGTGCCTCACATGCATGGGATGCCACGTGCTGAATGAGATGTGTTTGCAGAAAAGGGAAAGACAGATCACAAACACATGGCAGGGGCTGAGCTGCAGGGACTTGTTCCCTGCTACTCACCCGGGCTGGCTGAACTGCTGGGCCTTCAAGTATAGCTGTGCAGCTATCAATTTCAGAGGAAAAATTGTGTTGACAGCTTCCTTTTCAAATGTTAGCTAATGTAAAACCTCAGCACAGACAATTTAGGCTTCAGGAAAATAGCTAGGTTATTGCAGAAATTTTCTTGCAGCTATTACCAGACCCACAGTGAACCAGAAGCAGCAACACAAGGACTGAAGCCATGTATTGATAGCTCTCAGGATTGTAAAGAAACACTGCATTGTCTCTAGCAAGGTCCTTCCAGAGGAAATGGTTTATATTCGTGTACAATAGAGGGACTATTCAGGGTTTCTGTGAAGGAACATGAGAAGTTAAACATACGGTAGTCATCTTTTGTCTGTTCTCGCAAAAATGTCTTAAACAGTTTGCAGATGACGTTCTGAGCAGTAGTTGCTGCACAACCTATTTTCTTTCCCCTTTCATCAGGCTGAAATGCTAGAGACTGAACTCCCACAGATATATGAGCACAGACCTATTTAATGACAGCAATCTTCCAAAAAGTTGCACCTTCTAGGCCAAAAGGTCTGAAAGCATTTCACAGCTGGAAGCCCTGATCCACGCAAAACTTCAGCGATAGCTTATCCCAGGGGCTTTCAGGACTGGCTGCTGAAGTGGATGTGTTTCAGCATTAGCTGTGGCTTTTTGGGAGGAGAGCACGCCTCTGCAGGCAGCTCCAACTGGAGTCCCTCCATGGCAGTCCCTGCCACTTCAGCCTGGGCAGCCCATATGTTGGCACTAAACGGATGAGGTGGGCACAGAATTGGCAGTGGTGTTGGCATTTCTGTTATTGCTGTGAGAAATTAGAAAGAAATCACTAGATCAACACAGATGTCTTCTAGAGAGCAGTCAGTGCCTTTGTGGGGTGAGGAAGACACACGCTCCAGACTTCCTCTGCAGCAGTAAGGGTTAGAAACCTAATATTGTAATGAGAGATTGAAGCCTGGCAGAAGCATATGGGACCACCAGAGAAGTGCTGACATTATATGCTACTGTATCCTGGCTTATTGTGACCCCTGAACCTGTCTCTGCAAGCAGACTTCTAGGACAGGCTGTGAGGAATGCTACAGCCAATGGAAATAACAAGAGGAAATTGGGCAGACTGAGTGTTCTTAGCCAAAGTGAAATTTGTCTTGGACTAGTAGGACCCTCACCTCATTGTGGACCCTTTGGGTTTCTGATCAGCTGGTGAGCGAGATCGGCTCAGTCACTGTGAGCAAAAGCTCACCTCTGAAAAGCCAAGTGAGTTCTAAACGTCACCATAGGCACTATTCCCCCACCCTTGTGTATTTCTCATTATTAAAATGGAAGTGGTTTTCTGAGCGACAACCTGAGCTCCTCACTGGCTGATTGTCATACACATTGTTCTGGATAGTGACCCCAAAGCAATGACCACCTCACATCTCTCTCCCGTTTTTGTTTCCCAGCTTGCAAAAGAGACAACACACTGTGTGACAGGGCTTAGCTCCCAGTGCAGGTGTTGGCTTGAGTGTGGAGATGGGCAGAAATACTAGTTAGAAATGCACTGAGCCCTGCTTGCAGTCTAGGACAACAAGGACAACATCCAGGGAAATGGATGAGCACCGCCAGAGCAGCAAAAGGGAACTTCATGTTCTTCTCTTGCCCAACAAACACTTCCACCCTTATTCTTGAAGTCAGTGAAGGCTTTGGTGAAGACAAGGGCAACCCGCAGTCATGTAAGATATTTGATGAGATTGGGACTAAAAGGGGTGAAGGAAGGAAGGAAGTGATGAAATCGTGCAATAGTCCTTTTGCCGTCTGGACCACATCCGAAGTAAATGATCCTCTCACGGACATTTTCTCTCCCATTTCTGATCATGCAACATTTCTGTGGCAACTGCAGCAATTCCATACATGAAAAAATAATATTTAGCAGATGGAAACTAAGGAAGAAAGTCAAAGCCCTGTAATTAGCTTGTTCTCCATGGACTTGCAGATACCTTCAGAGCTCGTGCGGAGAGCTGTGGGTAGAGTCATGCCAAAAGGATAGAGAGCTTCACAAGCAGGAGATTAGGAAACCAAAGCAATCAGAGCTGATGGTCAAGGAGCTGTGGAGAGTTTTTTTAACCATTCTGTTTCCTAAACCGTTCCACATGGTTCCATGTCTTTATCAAGCCCTCCTTTCTGAGTTTGAGGCTGGCTTTTGCTGTTGTAGTGTATATTTTTCCAGGGCCTCACAGAAAGGCCACAGCTCCTGGTAAATACTTCATTATTTCTGTTTCACCCCTCATTCTTTCTGTCTGACAGTACTTTGATCAGGAGGCCCCCAGCATTCATAAGGTGGTAGAAAGTAGACTTGCTTAAAAAATGGGACATGGAATAGAGTATTGCAAACAGCATATGGCCCATTCAGTGTAGGGACCACAGGAACTTTGTAGGTCCAAACTTAAAGGGTAGCATGATCCTCCTGAACCCTCCTGTGTGTAGGAAACATTGCTTTTGAAGATGTCTTTGAAGGTCTGGTTGAAGAGGCAAAGTGTTCAGTGTTCTCACTGATGGGATTTGCTAGTTGCAGCAGGATTTAGAAGGCCTAAGTCACCTTGGGACAAATGCAAAAATCCATAATAACAGTATCTGCATCTGAGTTAGCCATGACTGAGGAACAGCGTGGGTTTTGGAATTACAGCAGCGTGATTTCCTGGTAATGGTTCCCTGCTCCCCAGGCTGTGGCTCACCTGGAGACTGCACGAGCCATAACAGGCAGTTTCCCAGTGAAGGAAATGCAAACTGTGCTGCTGGCTCTCCCCTGGCTCAGGACAGGGGCTCCTGCTTGCCTTTCATGCTCTTTTAACTCTGATGTGGGAGCTTCAGGCAGCTTTTCATGACTTTATAACCAACCTACACAGTATCATCCACCCACAAGTGCTCTTTCCTGGCTCCCTGTCCCAGGCAACCTTTCCTTATAAACATCTGGCATTTATTTGCTGTCCTGCTGGGAGCTCCCCCTCTGCTGTAACTCTGCACAGTCACATTCCAGACATGGTGCCGTCATGTACCACTCCAGGTGCTCACGGGGGACCTGACACAGCTCAGCCCCGACCTTGGGCTCTTCCTGCTCGGGCACCAGCCACAGCAGAGACAGAAGAAGCAAATTCAGCTTTTACCTCAAAAACCACGAGGGAAATCAGCCTGGGCTCAGCTCTGGAGGAAAGCAGCATTGAAGGGACTAAAAGCAGAGGAAAGCTCAGGATTATGTTTTCCAGCAGCCACAAAGTAATCCCAGGGCCAGATGCCAACACCAGGAGCTCTGCTTACTGCTGGCATAAAGAGACAGACAAATATTAGCAGGGCTGAGAACCCACCTAGAACCCTAGAAAAAAGCAGTTTCCCATAATATATCCTCAACAAAACTTAAAGTCGAGCAGCTGTTCAGGGTTTCATCCATCTGAAAGGGGTGCTTTTGCAAAGTGTACATGGCTCTTCAGTTTATCACAACATATGCTGCACTGGAAAGGAATGCCCCCCATACCAAACAGCCCCCCCAGCTCTGCAGAGGGAAATGGCTGAGCTTCCACCAGCGAATGGTTTGATCCCAAGCAATAATGTTTGAGTTTGGGATACACAGCCTTTGTGTACACCCAGAAGGACAAACAGAGCTAAGTGCCTTCCCCTTCCAGAGATTTCAGATTATGTTCACACGCGCAAGGACTGAACGTGTGGGGAGGCATAAAGAGGTGGCACCGATGGGGCTGGTGTGTCCAGCTGCAGAAACCAGAAAACCAGGTTGATGTCTACAGACACAGTCAGCCAGGGGCAGGAACGTTCTGTTTTACATAAGGAAACCCCAAACATCGCTGGAAACAGAACTGAGGGATTATTATCACGTCATTTTTGCAAAATATAGAGCAAAAGCTACGTGACTGCATAATCATAAAGATCCTTTAGCAATGAGCTGCTATCTTGCAGATCTGCACAGCCTTCAGTTTTGGTGACCAAGAATGCAGAAGGGGTAATTTTTTCTTCTTTTTTGGTAATTGCATAGTACAATTTAGCTGTAAGAGGCAGCCAACTGCCTTGTAGGTAAGTGGGTGAAGAAAATTGTTGCTGGTCCAATGTTCATGTGTTTACGAGGCTCTGTCCACTGTCACCTGACCCAAAGTCATTCCCAAAACCACTGTTAGGATCACTCACATGCTAACAATGCACTGGGAAGTATCTCAGAGGGGTAGAGGACACTGAAAACAGCTGCTCCTATGTCTTCTTCCAGACATGCTTTTTCCTGTGTCAGCTTGTGTTCTCACATTTTTCTCTTACTTCTGGACAGGACAGTATTTTTAAGTCTAGAAGAATTGTGTTTTAAAGTGATAACTCTATAAATAAATAGCTAACACCCAGATGACTTTGGTCAAGAAAGAGAAAAATGTGACAGTTGGCCACTGCAGGAAGCCAGTTCCCAGGACCTGGATTTTATGAAGTGTTGGAAACAGGGATAGTACTTTGTTTGACTGGAGACTCCTGTCCTCCTTGTGCTGCCTAAATTGCTGTGTGTAATTTCTGTTGTGAGACGTGTGGGTTTGTCATATGTGGAAATGAGCTGGTGGCTCACACATTCTAAAGATAGGTTCGGGCACACGCAAACACGCTTTACTCTTTAACTTTCTCCCTCTCAAAATCCCTGGACACTTGCACCACAGTGTGAAACTACTGCTGTGGCTTAGTTCAGTTGTGCTGTTTTATAACCTTGCTTTTGGCCAATTACCAATTCCCTCTGATTTCTCTGATTTTTGCCTTAATTGCCAGGGGGACAAAGGTGCGATGGGAATCCCTGGGCGGCCGGTAAGTCAAACCCTCTTTTGTGTGCCTTATCATTCCCATTCTCTTCCAACCCCCAGGATTTGGGGGTGGGGGAGGGTGGCTTTCAGGATAATCCTTGTCATTTTGAGCAAAACTACTCTCCCTGAGCCTCACACCTGAGGGGTTCCCCTGGTCTCAGCAGGGTGACCAGCCCTGCAAGCCACATACATGCTGGGGAGGTGTTTCCCTTTCACCTGCTGTACTATCCAGGCCCTTCTCTGGTTCAGCATCCCCCTGTTTGGGTGTCTCCCGTTGCCATCTCGTGTGCCAGCTGGGCTTGCTAACCCTGGGTTTCCTAACACACGCCCCTGCTTGCCACTGGCAGCTGCCCCTTCCAAATAACTCTGCCCTGTGCAAAGGGGGCCATCCCCTGCCTGGCTGAGTGCTGTATTTTGGAGCTGCTCCTTGCTCAGGCATCCCATGGTGAGGATGGGGAAGAGGATCAGGGCAGGAGCTGAGGCCACCCTGCTCATGCCAGCCCCATAGCCAGGGTTGTGTGGTGGGAGAGCGTGCCTTTGCCGCTGATGCCTGTGTTTGTCTCTCTCTCCTTTCTCTCTCTCTTCCCTGCACCCTCTTGCATGTGGCTGTGACGGCTGCCACTGACCCAGGGACTAAAAGGGCAATCTGGAGAGAAGGTGAGTCAGCTCCCTGTAGTCTGTAGCACCCCCAAACTGTCCTCTTCTAGGGCCAGCCCGAGCTTCCCTGTCACAGCCATGGCCACTGCAGCCAGCTTTGGGCTTCTGTGAGGTCCCAGTTGTTGGTTTCTCTGTGTCTGGATTGAAGGCACTTGAGACAGTAGTTCATGTTCAGACTCAAGTGTTTATTATTTCTTATCAGTAAAACAGTCTCACTACTGTGAGTTCTAATGTACCTTTCATTAGAAGGTACAAAATGGCCAACAATCTCTTGTTACAAGGTCTTTTAAGACTAAACTATCCAATTAAGAACTGACACCTGGATTATTTTCCCTTTTAGCCCAATAACTGATCCCAAAGAGCCCAATTACAAAATGCCACCCAAACCCATGAAGAAGGAAGAAGCACGAAGAAGAAACCCAGGACAGCACCCTGTTCCCTCCATCTTGCTTCCAGCCACAACATACTAAAAATCCCAAAACCTAAATTTCTCACCAAGTGATACACCTACACTACTCTCTAGAATCTATTTCACACTTTTGTGGATTCTGGTCTATCTTGAAGTCTAGGAAACTTTTTCTCCATGAATGAGGGTCAAAGTCAGTGCTCCCCTGGGGGTCAGGGCACCCTGAAGCAGACAGAGAAATATTCCCAATGCCCTGGGCTTCCACAGGCTTCCACACCCCTGGGCTTCCCCATCTTCCATGTCAGTGCAAGTATATTTCCTAAATTCCTTCCAGGCCAGTCAGCCTCCAAAGATGCTGTGTTTCTTGTTTATGACAATTTACTAACAGCCTAAGAGCCAGTGGGTACATGCAGGGCTTCCTTCAAGGCTTCCTGGATTTTAACCATTGACTTTCTCCCCCTCTGGCAGCTCTGCTTGTCCCGTCCAACCTGCAGCTCCCCTCTATCTCCCAGGTTAGCCTGATCCCTGGTGCAGGTGGGAGCAAGGAGTAAAAGTGGCATGGCATGCTCCTATTTCTGACATGGTGGGACCTCTTCCTCCTGAGGAAAGCTGGTGGTCTGTGGGACACCATCTCCCAGACTGTTTGCTGTGCAGCGAGTTGAGATTTGTACCCACAAAGGAGTGCTAGTTTACTAAGTGATCCTACTGCTGGCCCATTTTGAAGTGTTTGGCTTTTCAGTGCTAGTATATTTTCCCCAGAGCTGTACCTCCCACCTGGGAGAGCAGGGAAATTGAGGTGTTTGGGATTCGGGAATAATTGAATGTGTAGAAATTAAGAAAGGTGTGGATATTTACCTCACAAGGAAGCTCATCTATGCAGTACCATACCAGACCCATTTGCTCCTCTTCATAATAGGGAGAAAAACACAACAAGGAAGGGGGAAGTAGGAGATAGAGATTCTTCATCCTTGTGTTCACTGTTTGCTTATTGGAGCCAACCAACATCCACCAGACCAGAATTTCCCACCCAAAGCCATTCTGCTGTTTTCTCTGCATGTCCTTGCATTTGTTTCTGGCCACAGTTTTCATGAAGGGACAGCAGATAGATACAGACAAAAATGGGAAAAAATCACTTCTAATTGCCCCTGCTGCCCCAAAGGCCTCCCTGAGAGCCCTAAGTCTTTGGCAGTCCATAGCTTTGTTTTTCAGAGTGCTTTGCTTTCTTGCAGGCTGCTTGGTTTGTGGGATGCTCTGTCCCAAAGCTCCTCAGCCCTGGGCACTTCTGGAGCTGCCTCTCAGGAACACATCATGCTTCCAAAGAGAGTGACATGTCCTGCCCATCACACACTGTGGGTGGCTAGGAGTTGGAGAGGCAGCTGTTTCCTTTTCCAGCAAGCACTTTGCTTTGTTTTCATCCACATCTCAACTGAGTTTGAGAAGTATGCAAGTGAGGCATTCCTGGAGGCAATCAAATGGGCTGCCTGCAGCTCCCATTTCCCTGGAGCCCAGCACATCCCTCTTTGTCTTTCTTCTGCAGGACACAACCCTCCTGGAACTCGCAGGAAGGAAACAGAAAAGGTTTCAGGCCATCTTTCACACTTGCAATGGGGCAGAACATCTGTTTTGCCAGAAAGTGTTTTATGTGTTTATACTTCTCCTTGCTGTGCAGCTTCCATTTTCTGGCACATCTGAGCAGCTCTCAAGGACATCTTTTTTCCCCAAGTGTCAGGCAGGAGCTGGGGGAGGCCAGAACAGCAGCTGCTCCATAAGCCCTGAAGATCTCACACCTAAGGCATCCTCATTTACCCTCAGTCTTGACAGGAATATCATTGTGTTTTCCTCTCCTATTCTCACCCCTTTTCCTCTGCTTTGTCTCTCTGCAGGGTGCTCCAGGAGAAGCTGGCATGTCCATCATTGGGCCCCGTGGTCCACCCGTAAGTGGCTTTTCTCTCTATTTTTGTCTGATGCAGGATGTGGGCTAGTTGCTGAGAAAGGCTTAGGAGGGGCATGAAGACTCAGCATCATCTGGAAAGAGCAAAAACCCTGTATAATGTGGTTCCCATGCTGAACCAGCCTTGGTTTTATACTGCTATTATATACTATATATAATGAAATTATAGCTCATATTCCAGAACAAATGAGGAAGCCTTCCCTTGGCAAGGAAACCAGAGTCCTGCATTTAAAAGGAAGAAGCGTATTTCCTTTGTACAACAGGACTGCTATCACTTCTGGAGAAAATTTGCCCTTTGCCTAGCTAATTTCAGCCTTTAGTTTAATCAGCAGAGAATAAGCCCCCTGATTTTACTAGGAGCAGGATCAGAGCTAAGCCAGTGACTGGGGATCTCACAAAGACACAGAGTAGTTCAGAGGTCTTAGTCATGTACCCAAAATCTTGGAAGCTCTTTGTTAGCATGGTTACCACTTCTCTGGCTGAGAAAAGGTGGGATTTTGCACCCTCTTCCAGTAAAAGTGTCTCTACAAGGTGCAACGAGTCAGCCAAGATGAAAGGTTGGAGTGTTTACGTGCCCTAAATGCTGGATGCTTCTTGCACTGTGGCTCAGCCATCAAGCCTCTGCTTTTGTGCGGGTGCAGCCAGACCTCTCCACTCCATCCCTGCACAGCCTCCACCGGAGATTTCCATGAAAAAAGACCTGGAGATTCAATTCTCTCCCTCCCAGTGGGCACTTCCGATTTTGATTAACCTGTGAAGAGCACCGTCCTTGACCTGCAGAGAGGATGGGCTGCTGGCAGCCTTTGTTTCACAGCCGAGGTCAAGTGAGAGAGACCCAGGCAGTGCAAACACTTGGCTACATCTGGCTTTCCAATTAACTTCCCAAAAGCCCCATGACAAGTGTTTCTAATAAAAACCAGCTTTGCTGGTCCCCAGGCCCACCTGCCAGGGATGCTGGAGTTTGAGAAGCGGCAGAACCAAAGCCCAGGACCCAAATGGGTCTCCCCAAGTGTTTTATGCCTAGCAGATGGTCCTTGGCCACGTGTCCAGGCAAGGAAGAGGGGCTGGCAAGTCTCTCAAGCCAAGCTCTGAACAAGACCACCCTGCTCCACAAACAGCAGATTTTGGAGGGTAAGCGCCCCGTTGCTTTTGCTGTTTCTCACAAGCTCTGGCTCTCAGCCTTCTGAACAGAGTAATTATAGTAATCAGAGAGAAAAGCCATCAGGTCCTGTCCATGTAGGTCCTGCAAAGGAGACAGTTTTCTTGAAGTACCTGGGCTGCAGGACAATTTTGTCTGCTTTGGTGCTGCTGCCTTTGCTGCTGTTTAGGAAGGTGCAGAACACGTTGCATCTTTAAAGCAGCAGAAAAGTTAGATGGCAAATAGTATCTGAAATGGGGTTTTGCAAACTACACCAATCAAAGCCCTGAGGTGCCAAGACCAGCCCAAATCCACACTTTCCCCCTGCAAAGCCTACTGTGAAGATGATCCAGTTTCCTGGGGAGCTGGTGATAGGTCAAAGGGATGGCTGAGCACTGAAGACAAACACGGAAACCCTGGCCAAGGGGCCACTTGGAAAGATGTGGGATGACAAATAGTTTCCAGATTTTTGTTTGGAGGTTAAAGTTTTTGCCTGAGCTGCTTAGCTCCTGGCCAGAGAGGGACAGAGCGCCGATAGTGGCAGAAACAGACGGTCTCCATGATTTGGCAGATCCCAGGATTACATACTTCATACAATCAACATTTTAAAAAGGAGACAAGGAAAACCAGCCACCCAACAAAAACAGTCTCTTGGAATCACTCGCTGCTGAACTGTTGTCTTGGCGTGATACCGTGCAAATCATTCTGCTGTCCTCCAAGGAGAAAGAAGCAGCAGTCTGTAGTCTACAGAGGAAGCCAAATTGCACCATTTCCAGGTTTTCTCCCTAATTCTTTTTTTAGCACTTTTTGTCAGGGAGGTGTCCAGCAGGGAACCAGAATTCTGGCTGGGCTCTTCTTGCTTCTTGCCTTTTCAGAAGCCAGCGGTGGACAGATCCTTTAATTTATAGCCTATCTTCCCTCCTGGTCACTGGCCAACAGGGCCAGGTGGTTTTGTGTGTGTCTTGCAAAGCAAAGCTGACCAAGTTCAACTTTGCAGAACTAAAGAAATAGTGAAAATGTGATTAAGTCCTGCTAGCATTGCGTCGAAAACCAGAACCCTTCAGTGCAGTGTGAGGGATTCTTGTGGTGGGGGCATCCCTCAAACCCTGCAAAGAGGCTCTTTGGGGCAGTCCTCTGCAGGGGTAAACCCTCACCGAGTCTCTGCAGACAGAGGGTGGCTGGAGATGTTACCTGAAGGTGAAGGTTTTCCCTATCAGTGCAACTCTGAGGTTTCCCAAAGGATTATTTATTGCTTCACTGTGCCAAACCTCAGCCTCACAGCCCAGGAGCCCCATCTCCTCCTTCCTTTCCCTTCCCTCAGCACCACATGGGATCACTCTAGTTAAGGCAGAGATGCACTCTGTTTATGCCTAGCTCTACCCTAGGAAACTCCTGTGGGGCTCCAGCAGTCCAGTCATGGTAGCTCAAATTGCTGAAGAAAGCATTTTTTTTCCCCCAAAATGAGAGAACACATAAGGAAGCTGGGCATTTTGGCATCATAGCCCAGCTTTCAGGGTAGGCAGGATGCCACAGTGGTCAGCTGATGAGCGTGGCACAGGATTTACCTCATCCGGCTGTTTCTGTCTACATGAGAGTGCTTCAAGATCTGCTGAAGTCTGGGCCAGATGGACCATATGCTTCCTGACCTTTTTTTTTTTTTTGGAAAACAGATTGAAAAATCCTTAAGTGAAGTGGTATCTTCACCAACAAAGCTATGGTAACTGTGACCTGGGATGTCACATGCTCCAAAAACTGAAGAACTACGAAAAATTAACAGCCAGGACATTTTCTCCTTTTTTGGTGTTCTTAAGTAGGGCATGAAGAAGCTGCCAAACACATCCCAAGCCGGTATTTGCTGGACCTGATCCCAACCTGGTAGCCATAGCTAGCTAGCCAGGAAGGGCAGGGGGAAAAGTGGTGGTGCTCATGTTCCTCTCATCACACAGCCTAACTCTCCTTTTTGTCTTAGCTCTCAGAGGATAAAAATAAAAATTAAAAAAAAAAGAGAAAAAAAATCATCTCCAGAATTATTTCTGAGGAAAATGAATGAGCTGGGATATAAGATGAGGAGTGGAGGAGGAGAGGGATGGTTGTATTTAGACACCAGTGACCTGCAAGGCTTGTCTTGCATAGAACAGCACCCTGCATTAAACATCTCAGGTTTATGGCAGCAAGAACTGCCATAAAATGAGCTCAGCCTCTGGAATATACTCCAAAAGCCTAACATATGGGCTAGGGACACCCATCTAATTAATGTAGAGACTTCAAGGAAACTGCCTGCAATCCAAACTGGAGCTGCTCCAGCATTTTCTTGGCCCTGTACAAATTGGAGAGGGGATGAGAGATTTCCCCTCCTTCCCAAGACACTTTCCCCTTGGAGGGGAATTGGGTATCTCTTCAGAGAGTTGAAGGATAATTGGTCAGAAGCTGGAGGAAAGGCTCTGTAGAGAGGACTTAGGATCCATCAAAATTCATTTCAGTTCCTCTAAACTGCTGTCTCTGTTTCATCCTTCCCAGGGACAGCCTGGAACAAGAGGTTTTCCTGGATTCCCGGTAAGTGTAACTCTGAATTTATGAGGTACGGATGTGTGATACTACTAGGAAGCCTCATAAGTGCTCGCTGTATCTCATCATTTCTTCCTGAAACCAATGACCTGATCTGATATCACTGGAAAAAGCAATTTTTTCTTCATTTGTTTTTCTGCTACTTTTTTTTTTCTTCTTTTAAGCGACACTTAGGGAGAAAAAAACTCCTACCAAATCAAACCACACAACTCGGAAAGGAAATTAATTTTAAAAAATCCCCAAGTGTTAAAATAACATAGTTAAAGCCAGTAAAAGAAAATCATCCTAAGAAATACCCCTATCCCAAACAAAGAAAACAACCCCTAGGTAGGGGAAATTCCAACTTTAATTGAGCTTTTAGGTGATATTCCAATAGCAGCAAGTGCCTGGGCTCCAAAAATGGCCTTGCCTGCTGAGGGTCAGCTGGGGACTGTGCTAGGCTGAACACCCTGGTCATGCCAAAGGGAAAGGACATGAGGGGGAATTCTTCTCCAGCACAGTTGCAGGGGAACAGAAATAATGCCCAGGAGAGGACAAAGCAAATTTCATTTCAATCCTACAGTTGCTGGCAGCACTCTGTGAAGTGCTGAGGCTGCTGAAGAGCTCCAACAGATGCTATTTATCCATATGCATTTATCCTGGACAGCTAGGAAGCCTGAGGCAAACACAAACACCCCCCACATCCCTGCTCCTGCCAGGCAGCTCAGCTGCTGCTCCAGGACACTGGACGTGCCAGAGCAGGTCTGCAGGGGGGACTCTCACGCCTGGAAAATGGGAGCAATTGGCAGCCTCCCGCTGTCTGCCCGGGCTCCAAGGCTCTGCTCCTTGTGACAGGGGGGTGAGAGCTGCCCCTGGGCTGAGGAGAAGCAGATCTCTCCAGGCCCTTGTGGTCTTTGGCTTTTGGAGGAGCAGAAAACAAATCGGCCCAGCTCATGAGAAAGTGCTGGGTGGGACAGCACTGTGGAGCCTGTTTCTCATCAAACAGTACCTTCAGCATGTGCTGAGCTGTATGTCACCTCTTCCCTGAGACACTTCTATTATTCTGTCATTTGCAAAAAACCCTTCCCCCAAAGGTGGGTGCCCTTTTAAATCAAAGTCTTGAGAAAACTACTGATATTCAGCTAGTTTACTGAACACCGTCAAATTTTAAATTCTGAGATTTTTTTTGCAAATTGCCTATGAGTCCTTCCTTGCTTCTGTTCCTGTGTCCAGCATTGCTGCTGAAATGTGCTGACAGTGAGCAGGTCCCTGCTGAGGCAGTTTGAAATCTGGGCTGGTTCTCAGTGGGCCAGGGACCTGCCAGGACTGGACAGGAGGGCAGGGAGTCACCTCACGTCACCCCAGCCCTGCAGTCTTGTGGCACATCTTGTCCCTCTGCCCCAGTGCTTCCTGGGGCAGAGGGACAAGATGGACAGACTCCATGGGGAAAGCATTTCTCATCGTTTTTTCCTCTTGTATTTCAGGGCCCTATTGGCTTGGACGGCAAACCGGTAAGTGAAGAACTCCTCTGCAGGATTCTGCCCTGCCTCCTGCTGTCACACCACGTGTTTCAGGGACAGTGTCATGCACATGCATGGATTAAAAGAAAATTAGGAGGTTGGCAGGCAGGAGGATGCCACAGATGCCTTGGGGGAGATGCAGGAGTCAGGAGATGAAGGAAGGCAGAGTATGGCCTCTTCCTTTCTAGGTAAATCTATAAAATAGCAGTTCCCAAGTGCAGCAGCCTGGCACTCCCACCCAGAATCAGACAGGCAGAGCAGATCCCTGAGGTATCAGCCCTCTGCCTTGGCCAACAGCTTCCTGCTCTTTGCTCCCAGACAAAAAGAGCTGCAGTAGAGGAGGGAAGGATCCTAAAGACTCTGCAAGACCTCCATGCTGTCCTTAGAGATTTGCAGTAGAAACCCAAATTCTTCCCATCCTTCAGAGCTGGGCACAAAGGAGCTACTTCTCCATGAACCCAGTGGGCATGAAACCCATATCCACGTAGCAGCCATGTAGCCAGGTTCCTCACCACACTCCTCCAGTCCTGTAGTGGAGAAGGAGCTGGTAGCATGTACCTCTGGCTTCTGATTTCCTGTTCTTGCCATGAGCAACTTCACCCCCAAGAGAGATGTGGCAGCACCTTTCTTGCACTGCTCTGGGGACACACACTTCACTCAGCAGAAGCTGTTAAATCAACATCATCTAGAGTCTGCAGTGGCCAAAGCTGATGTGTGTTTCCTTTCTTTTGCAGGGGCATCCTGGACAGAAGGGAGAGATGGTAAAAATCCATGTTTGTCTGTGGGTTATGGGTTGGTTTGCAATTATGTTGTGCCTCAGCTGGAAACAAGCTCAGGGGCAGGGTAGCAATCTTACCTCAGCTGATGCACTAGCTGCATCCCTAATTCTGTAACTTCATAATAGCAGTGCTGGGATGCATGTCTGTAATTTTTGCATTATGGCTAGCACATTCTTCATGTCACAGCAGCAACTCTCTAGTTACGCATGGGATGTGTTTTCCTTGCACTTAGCAATTATGTTCTTTAAATATATTCTGGGAGCTGACATTTTTCGTGGTTGGCCTCATAGGACAAGTAAAAGTTGATGGAAAGATTTCTGAAAACCCATCTGGCAGCTTTCAACTTATCTAACAACAACCAAAAAAAGCATACTTTTTGTATTAAATGTGGTTCCCACACCACCCCCCCCTCCCCTCACCCTCTTGAAGCTCTGTTTCATATGTGCATCATACTAAAATGCTTTTGGTTGAAAATGATAGACTGCACTTCATGGAAGCCCAAATGCTGTCTTGTTCCTCTTGACATCTCTGATGATGAAATCCCAAACATGAGTCTGTCAAGAGAGAGGCTCTGTAGTCACCTTCACTCACTAAAGTGTCGAATGCTTTCTTCTGCTAATTCTGTAATTCTGTTTTTGAGCCTGAGTGTCAGTATAGCCCTCTGGCAAGCACATGTTGAAGGTCCCCCTCCCCACTCCCCTGTTGCACAATCCCAGCTCAGGCTTCAGTCCTGGCTGCTTCTGGTTCCATCCCAGAGCGTGGCCGAGGAGACGCAGTCAGCTGAGGTCCTGGGAACAATAAGGGTGTGTTTTCCTCATGGTTTTTTCCCCCTCTCCTTTTAATATTTCCCCCCCGTGGTGCAGCCAGAGCATGTGTGCGTTTTTCACTCCTCCAGAGTAACAAAGGGAACCCGGATCTCTCTTGGGAATTTTCTTCACAATTGTTTTTAAAAGCTTAGTTTTTCACCTACTCCATACACTGTTTTTTTGTCACTGTAAATGGAAAATCATCCCGTGTTAAATTCTGTGTTTCTTTAAAGGGTGCTGCAGGTCCCAGGGGACAACCTGTAAGTATCCCATCCCTATCCCATCTCTCCCCCTAATCCCTTGCATTCACTGAACTCCTTCATTTACTGAGGCCTTTTTGGATCACTTTTCTCTTACAGGGACCCCCAGGACAAAAAGGAGAGAAGGTAATTTCAGTGGGGGCCTTGTTAAAAGAGAGGAAGGGACGTGGTGGACTTGGTGCTGCTTGATCTGAGTGAGTGAGGAGTACCAAGAGCAGAGGGCTCAGGGGATGGGGACAGGAGGCAGGGTGCTTATCGGGTGCAAACTGGCAGAGCTGCACTGAGTTTGATAGAGTCACAATGATTTACACCTTCTGGGGCTGACCCTGTGTGCCTATTTTGGTCGCCTGTGTTTGTGGTTTAAACTCTTTCCTTTTTAATCCCCTTTTTTCACAGGGTCAGTGTGCAGAGTACCCGCACAGGGTAAGTCATTAGCGTTATTATCCTCTGTCCCGTGCCTCCCTGCATGTTAATCCTCCTTCGTTTGAATGGCTTTTTGTTGGAGGTAGAGATCGTTCCATTAACAAGATGCGTCATCTGGGCCCCCGGGGCAGTGCTCGGCTGATTGATGTGTTTCGCAGAAAAGCAGCAGATAAGGTTTTCCAGGAGGGATGTTGGTTCTCCGGTCTGTTCCTGCCCAGCAGAGCTGACCCCTGGATAGCTGCAGTCAGTTCTGCTTCCTGGAGACCCTGCTGTGCTTTGTGCTGGAGAGGGGAAGGTCCATGTCCTGAGCCCAAAACCCGGTGAAACCTGGGGGTTCTGGAGGAGCAGAGGTCACCCACTCCTGCCTTGAGCTGCTGCACTGGCTCCACAGCACTGTGGTGCTTCCACAGCCTCTGCTCTGGTTGTGTGGCCTGGAGCAGTGTGGGGTTTGAAACCTGGGGAAAAATCATCATTCCTCCCTCTTTCTTCTCCCTCGTGCTGGTGTCATCCCTGCACAGAGACAAGGGGAAGGGTTGTGCTCCCTGCCTGAGGGTAAGCCTGCTCTGCCTGGCCATGGTGCTCTGTCAGGTCCCCCGTGAGTTGCTCCCCAAGCCTGATGGACTTTCTCCCTGCAAGGAAGAGGCTGAGCAGGAGGGTTGATGCCAGCAACTGTCTAATGAAAGCCAGGATGTTGCCCCACCTGCCCCTTCTTCTTGGCCTGGCCAGCATGTGCTGCAGCCAAGAGTGGAGAGAGAACATCATGGGGTTTGGAGGGGATTTAACCAGTTCTAAAAACAACCAGAGTGCTGAAAATCCACTGGAAATGCATTGGAACAACATCATATGAAGTGGCTGGAATTTGTAATCTGGGTGTACAGGGAGACAAGCTTAAGAGCTTTCTGTTTATTTTTGATGGGCCTCTGGATAATCAGCTGGGCTCTGGTCCCTGGCCCGGAGGGAGTGGGGCTGGAGCGGCAGAGCCACTGGAGAGTGAGCTGGGCTGGCAGCAGGGAGAATGGGGCTGCGGGGAAGTGCCAGTCCCCGTGCAATAACAGCCGCTCAGCTATGTTTATTTAGTGAGCCGGCTCACTAGATTGTTATGTTAAAAAGAAGCCAACAGCGCTGGTCACCCGAGCAGTGTCCTGAGTTCCTGTTACAGCCCTTGGCTCTGACTGTCCCCAGTGCTCAAGGTGAAAAGCAGTGGCAGGACCCAGAGCAGCACTGGGAAGGGAGCTGGTGCATCCCTGGAAGTAGCCTGGGCTCAGGCCTGGGGGCAGAGGCACACTGGTTTGGTGGGTCAGGGTTGTGGGGTGGCTGGTGAGCTGCAGGGCTGTGACAGCAGGAAAAGGGTGGGTGCAAAGCTTCACATCCTAGCAGCATTTCCTTGCCTCTGTGGAGATACTTTTGGTCTCATGAGGCACCAAGCTCAGCATTATAAAAAGCCCATGAGTTGTTCACGGCTGAGACACACTCACAGCAAGGGTGACTGTCCTCAGATCAACTCAAGGACAGGCTGTCCTGAACTGCAAGTTCAGGGAGCCAGAGGCACAGACCAGCCAGCAGAGGTGCAGTTCTCTTTCTTCCTCCCTGAATGAAAATTAGGATGGGTCTTGTTGCAAAAATGTGACACTGCTGACCGAATTGCAATTTATTCTTGCTTTTGTGTTTGATAAGGCTCTTTGTCAGATGTTCTGGGTGAGGAAAGGAAAACCAGCATCCTGACAAACCGGGGATGTTGTTTCAGTTTTGTTTCATATTTGTTTTCTTAGGAAGGAAATACAAGGTTAGGATATGTGCCTTGGCTCTTGTATTTTCCTATTTTTTTTTCTGTATGAGTCTGTGTGGCCTGCACTGCTGTGAGGGATGAGCCCATGCATTGGTGCTGCCCATTCAGGGTGAGAGGGCCCCTCAAGCTGCTGCCAAGTGCCACTCAGGGGAACGGGGGGACCAGCCATGCTGCTCAGAAATGCTGTTTGTCTCACTGACCCCGTTTGTCTCGTGTGTATTCCCTGTTCCCCAGGAGTACCTAAGTACCACACTTGCAGCCCTGCGCTCTAACCAGATCCTCACGCTGAAGGTTTGTGGGTGGTGTTCTGAGGGGACCCAGTTCTGATGCAAAGGCTCGAGGGTGCAGATCCAATATTGCACGCTGCTTTCTGAGGAAACTTCCCATTGGAACACAGAGGGGGAAGGGCAGGAGCTGGGTGGAAGTGCCTTCAGATTTCTTCTCTCCTGAATCCATTGCAGGGTCTTGTCTTGCCTGTTTTCAGGACTGGTTCTCTCCATTTTCCTCCTTATCCTTTCCAGCATCCTCCTTCAGTTTCCCTGTAAGCTGTGTGATATTTCAGGTGCCCTTCAGCACTTAAGCAGCCAGGCAAAGCCAGCTTAGCTGGCTCTCCTGAGCTAAGGGGCCTCCTGCACTGTCTTTTGGAAAGGGGAGGTTTGCCTTTGGGTAAAATCAGCCCAGCTGAATTTCCAGCAGCGCTGCTTTTGGAGTGATAGCTTGTGGCTGTCTGGATCAGTGCATTTGAACACAACCATCTGGTCATGATGCTGCAAAATTGGGTTACCTCTTCTCTTTGCAACAGAACTGGGTCCTTGCTTTCACTGCACACATGAAGTACAATGTTTAAAGGGGATAAAATGTGCTCCTTGGAAGTGAATGGTTTCTGTGGTGGGACACCTGTGGCACACCTCTGGGATCTGAGTGCGCAGCTCACGCGGGGAGATGTCACACATGGGCACCTTTTTGTGCCCAAGCACAGAAAGGCTCTCTCACCTTTCCCTGTGTAAATCAAGAGCAGCTTCAATGGAAAACTGATAGGAACAGGAAAGTGGATCAGGCCAGAGCAGATTCCTGGGCCTGGAGCCGACATGGTGGGTGCCAGGGTGACAGCAGCGTGCGTGCAAGTGGAAACTGGATACGGCAAAAGGATGAACAAATGCTCCTGAGCTTTAGTGCATTTGATTTCTGTGTGTCCGGGTCAGCTTTGTGCCCTAAGGCAGCATTCCTGGCTATAAGCAGTCAGAAGGTGATGATACTGTTGAGCAAGGAAAAACAAAGCTCAGGCTGCCAGGGCAATGCCCTGCTTAGATGTCCAGCTCTAAGGCCTGATCTTGTCCCTTGGCCGTGGTGGTTGTGTCTGCCAAGTTAAGTCAAGCAGGCCAGGACCTCTGTGCTGACCCCAGCTAGGTTTTCTCCGCTCCCTTCCACACTTGGAGGAAGGGTTAGGCATGGAGATACAATATCTGTATATTACAGATACAGTGGGTTTCCTGTAAGAGATCTAAAAAACTGCACTTGAAAATTTGGAGAAAATTATAATTCTGATAGATGCCCCAAATCTGATGGTGATGATGATAAGTTAAGAGAAGCAGTCCCATCACTGGACATCCTAGCAGAGCCAGTGAGGGATGTCTTGCAGTGAGCCCTTCCTAAGGAGATCAGCAGAGCTGAGTCAGAAATCCCCTGGCTAGGTTGTGTTTCGGAGCAGAGGGGGCTGTGAAAGCTCTGTGCAGTGAGGCACTGGGATGGTGAGTGGGCACCCCACACCTGCCAGGCTGGCCCCTGCTGGGTGCCCCGGGCAGCACGGAGCACTCAGAGGTGTGCCAGCAGGAATCTGCCCCGCGCCGCTCTCCCGCCGGGCTTCGTTCTCATGGCAATCTCTGTTCCCCTCTTCTCTGGTCTCTCCCCTGCTGCTCTCTGACTCTCGGTGCCCTAATGGCCTCCTTTGCCCTGCGACCTCCTGGTTTGGTCTTCCTCAGCTGCTGCCTCTTCTCAATTCCGTGCGGCTGGCTCCACCTCCGGTCATAAAGAGACGCACTTTCCAGGTAGACTTCTCCTCCTTGTTGCCTGTTTCTGAGCTTATCCCAGTGCTTGCAATTAATCAGCTTGCTACCTGTCTTTCTTCCCCTACAGAGGGCTTTCCAAGAGTTTCAGGCAGAGCTGAGGGACTTTCTTTAAAGCAGAGGAAATCTTTGATGTGATAATGTTGCTAAAAAGAAATGCAGTGAAGCCAGATTTTTGAACTAAAAGAAATGGGCCATGAAGCTGTTCTTGGGGCTGTCGACAAGCAGCCTCCTCCCTCAAGGAGTCAGTTCCTGCATATTCAATCTCCAGAAGAGGTTGGAAGCCTCTTGCTGAAATTCATCTAATGTCTGTGAAATTTAACTGAGATGAATGAATAGGCAAACGCTTCTTCTGAGGGCTAGTCTAGTCTGAGGCACTTGGGGAAATGTGTTTAAATAAGCTCTTAGAATGGTTTCATTAAACTGCATTAAATCTTTGTGTAAACACATTTATTTTGGTTTCCAGGGCCATAATTCATGTTTTGTTTATTTTGGGAATGAATTCATAAAGTGAATTACGGACATATGAATAGTGAATAAGAGTGTCCATAGTCAGAGTTCATGTGGCTTTTAATGAGCCCACTTTATGCTCCCTCGTTCCATCAATTGGGATTAGCTTTCCTGTGTGGACAAACTGCTGCAATTACCCTCCTGAAGTGTGCTGGGCACTCTTTATTGAGTGGCTGGGTTTTGTCACCCTGCTGCCTGTCTAGACAATCGGATGCCAGCAGGGAACTGCAGGATGCAAGAGACCTTTACCATGAGGTGCCTGGTCCTTGCCCAGCTCTGGACCAATCCTGACCTTCCCACTTGAGCCCGTGGTTTCAGCTCAGTTTCTATCGATTCAGCACTCACACCACACAGAGCCCCATGGACTGCGCTGTTTGCCCTTCAAAGTGACAGTCTGGAGAGCCAGGCCAAGGACTGACCTCTTGGGAAGGCTTTGAAAGCTGAAGTTCCTCTCCAGGATGAAGTGGGAAACTTGAATAGCTGCCCTACATCCTGTCGTCAGCCAGGGCTGCAAATTCCCTCTGTCCACAGAGGAAAACTTCACCGGAGTTTTGCCATGATCTGTTTTGCCTTTGCTGTGCTCATTCTCTAAATGCAACAGGGTCTGCTCCTGCAGATCTGCCAGCACCAGGCAATTCCAGGAGCCCAGCCTATGAGTACTAAGGAAAAAAGTGGGGTGAAAAATGGATGTTAGCACCAGCACCTGGAAGAGAGGAAAATCCTGCTGCTAGCTCTGAGCACATCAGCAGGAGTGCTTTGCCCAAGGTCTGGGGTTAGCTGAGCACGGGCTGAGTGGGGTCCTCTGTGAGGAGGCTGAGCAAGCATTGCGTTGCTGGGGTGCAGGCAGGGTGGCTGGCTGGTGTTTAAAAGAACTGAAAAATAGTTCCAGTCGGCAGCTAAAAATATAGAATGACAACTGAGGAAAATGACACCTGATCTCCCACTTACTGTATCCACTTAGTGTCCATTTAGCTCTGTCGGGGTCCTTTTGTGCTGAACACGTTAATGAGGCTATAATGATGTGGTAATAACACTTCGTGTGTTTAGGCATCTGCAAGGATAGGCACTTGCCTAAACAAAGCCTGCTGTGCCCAAGACAGCAAAGTGAGGGTGATGCAAATGTGACTTAGGGTGAGCTCCTTCCAGCCACTCCCTGTGCTGGGGCAGGGCTCCTGCTCTGCCATCTCCCTGTCCCCTACCAGCACCGTGCTGCATTTTAGTGCCCTAAATCTAGAGCATGGACTGGGCTGGCGGAGAGTAGCTGAGGTGGGAATAGAGAGAGAGCCAAAGGGAGATGGGCAAAGCCCCCTTTGCCTTCCCATTGTGCACCCATGCTGGGGGTATTACAAGATGCAGTGAGAGGAAAGTCTTTGAAGATGCAATGAGAGGTTAAGGCAGGAGGAAATCTAGAAATATATTCCAGTGTCCTCCCAACATCTTCATTAGGTCCAAATTACCTTCCCTATTTAAAAGCTCTGAGACCATTTACAGGATAGTTGAATAGCGCTGAGTATGGAGGATAAGGAAGCTTAGAAAAGAACCTTCATTCCCTTGCAAGGGCCACAGGATGAATTAAGATCCACTTTAAAACTGGGGAGAAGCAAGGGCACCCCTCCTGCCTGGCCCTGCAGGCTTCCCAGCGTGGGCTGAGGGTTGGGCAGTGAGGCACAGGAAAAGGGCTGTTGCTCCACATATGACCGAGCTTCTCATGAGCCTGGCCCACGTGTTGGAAATTTTCTTTTAAATAGAGCTCATGGCAGAAAGGATGAAATTTGCAGCTTATTACTTTCATTTATCATTCTAAATAAAGCAAACATCCCTGTATTTGCATGTTTTACTGAAGGCAGCCAGGATAAACAGTGCACTTGGTAGGAACACGGGGGACAGATTTCATGTATTTTCCTCCAATGTGTAAGGCTGTAGAGAGGAAAAATGCAGCAGAGACCCAACTGCACCCCCACTGACTTTTAATTGAGAAACAGCCATGTTTGGTTTCTAGATTCCCATGGATCCACCAAGGGAAGATTTTCAGATTTTAATTGGATCACCAGCAGTAGGCTGTGGTACTTTATCTAGGGAGGTGAGGCTAATAAGCGAGCAGCTTAGCACGGGTGCCACTGTGCCCTGGGAGCTGGATTAATCAGTTACAGGTCAGCAGTCTGGTATTCAAACGTGGTGCTTCCAACCCACAGTCTCCTCAGTGCCGCTTGGTGCCACGTCCAGGCCCTTGGGGCCAGATGACATTGCTGAGGCATGAGCCACAGCCACTGAGGGCTACTGAGGGGCCTGGGGAGGAGCTGGCTCAAACAGCTCCATCTCAGAGAGCTGAAAATGGCAGGTGGCTCAGCATGCACTGCCTTGTTAAATCTCAGAAAAACAGGCTCTGCCTGGTGTACATGGGCCTGCCTTGGGTGGGCTCCAGGAACGCCATGATGATCGTGTTATTTTCTTTTGGGTTTGTGGCATTTCTGGTTTTGGGCCTTGGCAAAACAGAGGGAGTGTTGTCCAACAAATATAGTATGGGGGGGAAACTGGCTGAGGTAAGACACTGTGGCTCTGCGTGGAAGTGCCAGTGTCGTCACGGGAGGCTTTGCTTCACATGTGACTGTCAAGTGCTTTGGAAAGCCTCCTCAGAGACTCAAGAGATGTTGGTCTTTGACACATAAATTTTACTTGGCTGGCTCAATGGAGCAAAAGGTCTTGTTGGACTGCTCTGTCATCACTAGATCCCTCTAGAAGGGAGCTCTGACCAGGTGACCTCAGAAATCTTAGCAAACCATTGCGTGGTGGCTGCTGCTCCCCAGGCAGCCCAGCTGTCCTCAGCAAGGCTCTCCATCACTCTTGGAAACTTCTCCTGGCAGTAACCTGGGACTTGCTTCTATCTCCTCTGCTTCAGTCAGGCTGGCCTGCCTTGGGCCCCTAGGGTGGTGGTGTGGAGCGTTTGCTCTGCCTGCTGGTAACTCTTGTTTTACAAACTGCAGGGTGAACAAGGACAGGCGGGGATCCAAGGTCCCCCGGGGCCCCCTGGTCCACCAGGACCCCCTGGACCAGCTGGGCCCGAAGGAATCCCAGGACATCCTGGACCAGTTGGACCCCCTGTAAGTCCTTACCAAAACTGAAATCCTTCTGCTTCCCCACCCCCTAGGGCACAGGCTGTTTCCTCTGTTGCTTCTAGTGAAGTTGAGATAGCCACGGACAGGAGGCTTGCAGAGAGTGTGGATGTGTGGACAGGAAGAAGTTCCGGGGAAGGAGGGGAGTGAGAGGGGAGGCAGAGATGTGAACTGGGCACTGCTGCTATCTGGACACACAGAGGGTGACACCAGGCTCATTTCCTCCTCCTGAGTCCCTGCAGATGGCCCCGGGGAGGAAGTAACATGTGGGGTGTAATTGTCCTGCTCCCCGCCACCCCTTTGGAGCCTTGTCCCTGTCCTAGCAAGCAGCCAAGGAGGGTGGGAGCAGAAGCACCATTTATAAAATAAAACCATTGCTGAATGGCAGGGCAGAGGACAGAAAGTGCTGCTAATGTCTCTCTCTCTTGCAACAGGGCAGAGCAGGAGAACCTGGAAAGCCTGGCAGAGATGGAAAGGTGGGTACCAGAATGGAGCTGCAGAGGCAAATGTGGCATGCTGGCTCTGCAGCCCCTGCAGAATGAAAGGAGCTTCCATCTCCAAGAGTTTTCAAGGCCTGCTAGCAGGAAAAGCAAGTCTTGTCCCTGGAGGCAAGTGCACCCCTCCCCACACAATACAGGGGTCAGCACTCTCATTTTTCTCTGAGAGATCTTCATCTCTGTCTGAGGAGCCAAGGACAGGATGGCTAAACACCTGAATTGCCAAAGCAGGTGGCATAGGCATCAGAAATCATCTAGAGTAGTTTTCCTTTCCTGCCTGCTCACAGGCAGCTCCTGCATAGATATTTTGTTTATTTATATTTACACACACATATGTCTAGTATGCTTCATGGTTCATATCAGGTAAATTGTTTGGGTATTTCTCATTTAGAGACACAAGTGGTTTGTTTGTTAATACATTCTCTCTGTTTAGCTTGCCAGAGGAAGCTGTAAATGCCTGATTTACTCAGAGCTGCAGTGGGCTGGGAACAAGTTCCCCAAGCAAGCCAGAGAAACAGAAAAGATTCAGAGCATAATGCATAAGGCAAAGCAGCTTTTTAGTCTTCAAATTGAGCAAGAAAAACCTGGGGGGATGGAGCACTGTTGGCATAAGTTTATTTGTGTGTATGCACTAAGACATCTACATGAAGAATAGACTGGGGACGTTTGAGCTCACCAGTGCAAATCTCTAAGGGGTGTTTTGAATCAAACCAGCCAGCATCCCCCCATCACCCTGCTGTCCATGTAATGTCTACACTTTCCAACCCCAGTGTCTGTTTTGATTTTATCCACAGGGCTTACCTGGGCCTCCTGGACCAAAGGTGAGACATCTCACCTCGCTGAGAGGTGTAGAAAGATGATGAACAGAGATGGAGTCTCCTGACGAGGACAGATGTGTACATTTTGATGGATGGAGGAGGGGTAGAAGAGGTTACATCAAAGAGCTGAGAGGGATTTCTAACCCAGCTGAGCTCTGCCTCTGGGGCCCAGCCCCTGTGCTGACTCATGGGTTTTGTCCAGGCCACACGTCTGAGTTGCATCTCCACTGAGCCAGGCACGCCTCATCAGCCCATCTTGCAAAATTGTTTGCCACACACAGCTTTACTGGCTTCTCCCATTCTCAAAGCATTTCCCAGTGCTTCAGGAATGGATTTTGCAATGCTATTGTTAACTCTGCCATGGTTTCCCATTTATTCACTTGCCAAAGTGCGAGGGAGGGCGTGGTTGTTGTTGTTTTTCAGCTGCAGCCACCCAACCTAATTTGTTTTTATCTGAGATATGTAGCCAGGGTGAGGCGATAGGAACCATGGAGTTGGGGCACAGAGCTGACACGTGTTAGCTGTCTGCCAGGGCTTTCCTGCCAGGCTCAGCCCAGTGCAGGTAATGCTGGCCTGGGGGTCTGAAGGGACAGGAGCTCACTGGAATCACTCGGAGCAAAAGGCAGATTTTCCCCATGGAATGCTCTCCCATCCCAGCAATACCCCAGGGAAAAGGACAGAGATTTGTCCCTCTCAGGCCAAGCTTCACTTTCTTTTGTCTTCTTGCCTTTTGCAGGGAGATGCTGGGATTCAGGGATACCCTGGCAGAAAGGTAAGGAGGGAAGCTCCAGTGTTGTTCCATGAATGAAGTGCACCGATGCTTTCTGGAGTCATGGCTGAAAATCTGTGGCCTGTGCTGGGGCCTCCTGTGGAGCTCTGCTCCTGCTGGGTTTGCAACAGGCCCACAAATTCCCTGCTGTCACCTGTGTAAAGAGAGCCTGGGCCCAGAGTTTTCTTTAACTCTCCAGCAGCTATGGAACAAATATCTCCCTCTGTGTGTGTGTGTGTGCCTCTCTACACCCACTTCCAGGCTGAAATGCATTTCTTATGCATCCAGACCCGTATGGGAGACTGAAAAGGGCCAAATCCCTGGCTGTTGCTCTCTGGGATACAGGAAAGGGTCAATCCTGCCCTGGGTTAAAAGGCAGAAACTGGCAATGCCCGAATGCCTTCAGCAGCAGCTGATTAACAGCAGGGCTGTCAAGCCCCGAGGGTGTAATGAAGAGACAGGAAGAGAGACAGGGGAAAGGCACAAAGGGAGATCAAACAGGAGAGAGGGAATGAAGAGATACTGCTAAAGAGATGTCAGCTGGAGAAGGGGAAGGTGAATGTTCCGAGCAGGAAGGAGTGCTGTGTCCCCTTTTATCTCCACGTTGCTTTATGGGTGCTCTGCAAGCAAAATGGCAAGACCTGAGAGCTTTTTAATTAGCTCTGTATAAACTGAGAGGTTTTTGTTATGTCAGGAAGTGGAAATTACAGCCCCTGCAGACCACAGCCCACTCCTGCAGACAGACAGAATTTATTGCCCCTTCTCCCAGCGACCTGTGGGGTTTTCCATGGGGAGCCTGTCCTGTCCCGTGTGCGCAGGGCGGGCGGCTCTGGCAGCAACCTCCCAGCCAGGGCCTCTTCCAGCAGCTCCTCTTGCATGAAACAACTCGTCTGGCTCATCCACTGTCCAGCCAGGAGCCCACCCTGACCCTGAAGGATGAGCCCAAGGCTTTCCCTGGGAAAGCTGGAAGGAATGGATGAATGTAAGGCACCAAATCCCACGGGAAGGGAAAAGAAGGCGAAACGTTGAGGAAAGTTGTTAACTCAGATGTAGGATATGGGACTGCTCCCTTCACTCCATGCAGTTCATACACTGAGTATCTTTCTTGGTGCAGAGTGGTGCTCCTCTCCCAGAGACCCAGGGCTAGGTTGGTGTGTGTGGGACATCCCTCTCACACCTCTGCTGGCCTTTCTGGCAACCCCAGCTCCTTTCCTTGCTGCTGTGTTTGCTTCTTCCACTGTTTTCTTTGTTCTCTTCCTCAGGGTGAGGTGGGCGAGTCAGGCCTGCCTGGTGCCCGTGGCCTCCCTGGAGCCTCTGGCCCCAAGGTAACCCTTAAACTCCAGTCAGAGGGGCACCCCTCAGGGGCAGATAACCTGGTACAAGCCTATCCTAAAGGGATATCAAAGGCCAGGGGCTGGAGACAGTTCTCTGGAGCCTGGAATGAACCACGTAGACAGGAACACTTGCTCCTGTGTGAAGAATCTGGGCAATTGTTGGCCAAGGTGATTCCATGCTGTCCTGAACCAGGACCTACATAGTCCCCCATTAAAGAGTAAAACCAACCCAGCCTTTAGAGGCTTTTGCACCAGGGCTGTGGAAATGAGGGTACTCTGGACCATGAAATGTTTCAATGGTTTCTACACCCTTATCATGTACAAGAGTGGTAGTATGGGCAACCTCCAGCATCCACTCCAAGGGCCTAAACTGCCTTTGCACTCCCTGGGAGGGGAGGGCTGCAGCCAGTGCTTGACTGGTGCCATGTTGCTGTGAGGAGACCCAGAGTGCTGGGGTTGCATTTATCATACCCCTCTTTTGGCTTCTTTGTCTCTTGCTGTTACTGCTTGCCTGGTTTCCCTTTATGTTCACTGTCCCTCTCTGTTTCCCCCCTTTCTCTCTCCTTTGCTGGGCAGGGTGAAAAAGGGGACGCTGGCATAAAGGTAGGCATGACAAATATGTTTTCGTAACTTACAGTGGATCACCTGGGAGATCCTGCTCCTTGGGCTGATGGATTGCAAGGGGAAGTTGGGTGCAAGGCAGCTCAGTGGGGTGTTTGATGGAGTACACATCTGTGCTCTGATGAACCACAGGCAGGCACTCCGAGCTCAGGCAGTAAACGCTGCCTTCATCCCTTCGGTGGAATTCCATTCTTACCAAAGGCATTTCTCTGACTATGAAGCTTGCTGGTGATTTGTTGCATCTCCCTATTTGATGGGCTAGGTTGGGGTTTCCTCATAAAATCTGGTTAGCTGACGCATCAAATCCGCTCAAACTCCGCCATTCAGGCTGAGGTTTGGCACCAGCTTTTCTGTCTGTTTCTGGACACTTTTTACAGGCTCATATGGTCTCTGCCCAGATGTTATCTATTTGACTGAAATTTACTGTACCCATATATTTAAAGTATATTACTCAATGTAGACTGTGCTTAAAACATTACAACATTGGCAAGTGTTCATGGCAGTCAGAGCACACTGTGTCATGCCATACATCTTAGACATCGTGAGGAAAGACTGGTCCTGTAATATTTGGAAAGGCATTAACTGTGACACGTACATTTCAAGTATTTAGTGTGTGGCATGCAGCTCATTTATCCTGCAGCACATACACTTTTTATATCTTTTCCATCTGGATGGATTGCTGTTTGAAGAGAGAAAAGGCCCCTTCAGAGCTTACCAAGGATGCATTACTTGGAGTTTAAAGAAATGTTCTTTGGGAATGCAGGCTCTGGGTACATAGCTGAATAGAGCAGCAGGGATTGTCTTCCTACAGGAAAACACCTCCTCAGAAATACTACAGTGAATGTATCTCCCTGTGTTCATCTCCCCATCAGTGTAATTCCCTCAAGCACAAAGGTATTGCTCCTCTTTGTGCCAGTGTGAATGAAGATGGAATTGCACCCAGAACTGATGTGTTCTGAGGGCTTGGAGTTTGCTGCTCTCTCAACAGCAGGTCTCCCATTAAACTGAGCTGAAGAATGAACTCTGAGTGTTGCCTGGGAAGGAGAAAAGGCTGAAAGGAGAAGCTGTGGTTTTTTTCATTGCTGAAAGTCCCATGTTTCACTGCTAGCGTTGGAACACCTGCTTTGCTCATGCCCATGTACAAGCACTAGCCAGCTCTTCATGTGGGTTCTGGCAAGGGGGAAGTCTCCAGTCATGTCTCAGGGTCATCCAGAGGGTGAGAGCCTTCCCTGGCTTGGGGCCACCCTGGAGACACAGTCCTGCTACTTGGCCCTTTATTTATGTCTTACACACCCCCCTTCAGGAAGAGCAGAGATGAAACCCACCACACTTTTTGGGATACAGCTCCAAATTGCAGCTCCAAAAGGGCACCTCCACAGCCCCAAAGCAGCAGTTTCTCTCACACACAGACTATCATTTGTTACTGTCAAGGTCACTTTTCTCTTGACTTCCTTTCTTTTTGCTCAGAGGAGTTGAAGGGAAGTGCAGACACATTCTTAAATCAGCAGCCAGACCTCACTCAGTAGCAGCTCCTGAGCATCCAACAGCACGTGCATTTGTTGTCTTTGGAAATTGCTTCTTTCTGTTGTCCTCCCACCTAGGAGGATTGATTGGGACTCTGGAAGACTTTAAATTCTTCCAATTTGGATCCAATTACCTGGACTCCATTTTACCTTCTCTTTGCCTTGAGGAGCCCTAGACAAACACTATGATTCATAGCTGCAGTGGTCAATTCTGCATTCACTATCACTCCTTTACCTGGCAGTGAAGAATATCTCTGGCCTGGAGAAATTTCCTAGTATCACACAGACCCCTTGTTCATTTAACCACCTCTCCCCACCCAGTGGCAGGTGCAGCACAACCTAGATTGTCTCTCAGCTGTTTTTTCAGTGGCCACCATTTGTACTTTGATCATGTGAGGACCTACATCTGTGTCTCATGAAGGCATTTAAGCAGTGATTGTGATCACCTGGGCCACTTGAATGAGCATTTGACTTTGTGCCCCTAGCCTGTCACATTCAGCTTCACCGATGTTTTCTTACTGAAAGATCCATAGCATAAGGCTTTTTCTCATGCTGAGGAAGGAGCCACAATGTGCCCCTAGCCTTTCTTAATAAACCCCTGACAATTTGCTTGTCACAGCAAAGAGCAAAAAGGAAGGGTGTCTGCTTTAATTGGCAGCAGATGAGCTGATCAGCGTGAGGCATCATTGGCACCCAGAGGGGATAAAGCTGCTCACAGCAGGTAGAGTGTGAGGTTTCTGTGTGAAGGGGAGGGGTGTAGCCTGACTCCAGAGAGACACGGGGGAGATGCTTGCTAAACCATCATGAGGCTCAGGAGAGCTGGGAGATGCTACTGGTTGCCTTCCTGAAGCCCCCTGGGGAATTGTGCTGGATGTTTTGCCTTTGGTACCCAGCTCCTGACTTGGCTGTGCCGTTCCAGTGCTGCTTTTGGTGGGAGGCTGCTGCTGCCTGGCACCCAGGGCACGGGGATCACAGAGGGAGCAGCCCAGCGGGTCCTCGCTGTGCTGCAACGGCTTTCAAGCACTTAAGGGCTTAAAGATGTTCTGCGGAGTTGTTTTCCCTGCTGTTTGTCCGGCGCTGGGTTTCTTTCTGTTCTGCAGTGGCGCAGTGTCACGTTTGTCGCTGCCCTCTCTAATTAACCCTGTGTGATCCCACCGGTGCCGGGGCTGTGCCAGCATCATCAGGCTGCTGGCTCTGAGCTGCCCCTCTGGGGGTTGCCGTGCTCCCTCTCACCGAGGGGGCTTTGCTTGTGCAGGGTGAAATAATTAAACAGCTCTTCAGGCAGGCAGTTCTTCCAGGAAAGTCTCTGGGAAGGGGGATTTCTGTCCCAGGCTGGGCTGCCCTATGGGGATGGTCTGTGCAAGCAGGGTGGGTGTCTCTCAGCAGAAAGCATCGGCCTTCCCTGCTGGGTCTCACTTAAAAAAAGATAGGGAGCATAGTTGGGAAGGAGGGAGACCAATCCACGTTCTCCAGTACAAAGTATTCCTAATTATTGCTTTACTTTTCTTACTGCTGAAAATAGGGCAGTTAAGTAGGCTGTGTAGGGCAGGAGGTGCCTGCACTAGGTCAGGTGTGTTATGGTATTAGAAGGTGTTTTACAAAATACAGTTCACCGGATGCTGCAATTTCAAAAAGTTTTTTTTAAAAAAAAGCATATATATCCCTACTAAATAACCTTCCAAGCAAGGACTGAACACCCACAACAAAATGACAGCACAGCATGCAGATTGCCTGAAGATGTTTTATTTTCTGGTTATCAGCAGACAAAATTCAGGCTAGCAGCACGAGACAACCCTTGGATTCTCTGTCTCTCCCAGTAGGTTTGTTCACCCCAGAGTCCCTGCAGGCCCTGTGCCCTGCAGCAGGCTGGGATGTGGTAGCAGGGTGTGGAGGCTGTGGCACTGCAGCGGGGTCAGTCCTGCTGTAAGGCTTGAGAGGGTGGGGAAGACACTGCCTCACCTGGCTCAGGAGGGTTTCTCATCTCCTGTGCCCTGGACTCTCCCACGGAGCCCTGGGAGGACTCATCTCCTGTCTCTTGCTGTCTTTCTCTGTGTGTCTTGCTCTGCTTCCAGGGGGAGAGAGGCATGCCAGGGCTGCCAGGAAGACATGGCTCTAAGGTACCTTGTGAGCAGAGGAGTGATGCTTGTCTGCCTGACCTCACCCTAGCATTCGACTGCCCCTGATGCACAGGCAGCTCTGTGTGTGTCTGAGCCAATGACTGTCCTCAGCTGGATTATTCATGCTTCTAAATTGCAAATTGCAGGGCCTAATTTATAAAGGCAGTGGTGGGGAAAGACGTGTTTTACAGAGCAAATGGCATGCCCAGTCTGATGCTGACTTGCAACATCAGGATCTTAATGCTTTACACCAGTGAGAGCAGCCAGTTGCTGATGTTTGTAGGGAATTGGCATTTTGTAAATTGTCCCAGGTGACCACTGCAGGTGTGTGTTAGCCCAGCTGGGGTGGGCAGGGCTGCCCAAGTGGGGGCCTGGGCTAACACAGCCATGAATCAGGGTCAGTGCGTGAGCAGCCCTGCATGTCTGTGGATTGCAGTTTAAGCGTAAATAGTAGAAAATAACATGGTCTGCATTCACTGCTGTTTGAAGGCTGAAAAAATGAGGAACGGGCATCCCAAGGCTCTGCAAAGGCCTAACTAAAGCCACTTACTGCACGTTATCCCTTTCATGACTCCAGCCCATATTGCCTAAAACCTACTGACCCTGAGACAATCTGGAATGCTTTTTACCCCCATTTATTGCATAGAATCCCTGATCTCCATCTTCTGTCCTTGTGTTTTTTAGCTTTGTCCCCGATTTCTGTTTCAGAAAGCTGAGAGGTATGATCCTGCTGCTCTCTGGCTCCCCACTTCTCCTTGTTTGAACTTTTCCAAGCTTTTTTTCACTTTGAACTTGGCTCCCAGTCCTCTGCACTGCCTCATGTGCTACATCCCAACCCCTCATATTTCCCAGCTTCTAACACCACTCCCTCCCTTCTCCTTAGTTATCCTTCATATTTGCCTTTTTAACTGGACCTTTTCTAACCAGGACCTAATGAACGCTAACACAGGGGACACAGAGATTTCAGAGAGGATGGTTGACAGGGACAACCTGCTTTTTGCATCAGTGCTGTTGAGGGAAATGTGACGGTCCCTATGGGAGCAGCTGCCTCCTGAGGCTCCGAGGCACCTGTCTGGAATGGCAGGACAGCCAGCCTGCACTCCACAGTCCCGTGGGGGTGGCTTGCTCTGCACTGCAGAATGACACCTGGATTGCAGTGCTTGGCAGGCTGGTTTTTCCCCTAAGGTGTCTGGCTTCAGAGCTCTCCTGGAAGCATTTTACTGCAGGGTTTGTCTTCTGTGACAAGAACAGGTTGAGGGGGAGTAGCAAGGCCAAGGCTCTAGGGTATGAGCCAGCCTTTCTCAGGGTGCTTGAGCTGAGGTACCTGGGCTCAAGCCTTGAAGTGGGGGTTTGGTTCTTGGTCTGTCCTTGCATTCCTCAGTTACTTGACACTGTTCTGCTTGTTGGCCTTTGCTTCACTTGCAGGACTAAAACCAGGGTGGGGGTGGGAATCCGTTTGCCTTGACTGGGTTGTGCTCACGGTGCCTGCCTTTGGAAGAGCTTTCTGGAGCCCAGAGCCACTGCCATAGGTGAACAGCTGCTCAGGGAACGGGCACGTGTGCTGTGTGGTGTCACAGCATTACTGTGGAGCTGTGGAAAGGAGAAGATGTGGATTTGGGCATTTTTAGTTTCGCCTGACTGATAGGGTTTCGTTTTTAAAAATCTGTGTCGGATGAATTTCAAGCAAGGTGTATCTGTCTCTGCTCTCTCTGCCAGGGCGCTCCCGGGACGGCTGCTGCAGGGATGAAGGTCAGTTTTGGGCTGCAGTGCCTCGAGTGGGCACGGGCTGGAGCTGGGAGAGCGCAAGGCGCTGGAAAATGGTCGGACAGCTCCCACTGATGGGGAATATCGGAACTGCCTGCCTTTGGCAGAGGTACCAGACCTGTCTGCAGCGGGTCTGGTGAGCTCGTATGGCACAGCCTTCCTCTTCTGTGAAAACAGAGCAGGGAGTGCCAAATTCCTCTGTGCCAGCACATGAGTCTTGTCTTGCTCTGCTCTTTTGTACCTGGCAAACATCTGCAAGTACTGCAAGGTGGTTACTCTGTCCCATGGAAGCCATGAGTCTGAGGTTGGGTGGTTTCTTACAGCAGCCTGGGAGCTGTCACTCCTCTGGCTAATGAAGATAAAAGAAGTTCCAGGCACAAAAATTTGCAACTGAAGCACTCTCGTGCCCTTACTTACCAGTTCAAAGCCTCTATAGATGAATATTCTGATAGCTCTAGGGGGATTTTTACTCTCTCCTCCTGGTTTGTCACTCTATTTTCCTGTCTCTTTCTCACCAGGGCGAGCCTGGGACTCCAGGAGAAAAGGTACTCTCAGAAGGTTTTGCTCTGAGCCTGCACTTCTGGTTGGTTTGTGTAATTTTCCCCTCCCTGAGCAGCTGAGGGAGCTGAGGAATGTCTGTGTCCTTCCCAGTGCCCAAATCCAGGCCCTAATGGCACCTGCCACTCTCAGCAAGTTGGTAGTAGGATACAGTGATACCAAGTGAGAGAGGGACCATACTGCAAATATTTCCATCCTGCTGCTCGTGTCTGTGTCCGTGGGAATCCCTTCCAGCTGCCAACTCCACAAGAGACACAGGGCACACTTTGCTTAGGAAGCAGGTTCCCTCTGCCCCTTCCTTTGTCCCCTTTCTGCCTCCCAGCATTTCTGTGCCCCAAATTCTTCCCGTGTCCCTGCAGAGGGCTGTCCCTGTGTCAGTGTAGCACTGCCCCATCCCTCTCCATCCCGGAGCAGCTGCCTCCTCTTGTTTGGGGCTGGCTGGCTTATGTTACAGCATGTGACAGCCACGTAACACACACGTTCTCTGTCTCTTTTCTTCCCCACCAAGGGAGATTCTGGAGTGCCAGGGAGGATGGGCCCCCCAGGTTTGCCAGGGAAGAGGGGGCAGCGGGTAGGACACTGCGTGTTTGGGCTGGGTGTCCTGGCAGCAGAACTGCTGTGTGCTGCATTGTGCTGCTTGCAGGGGATTATGTGTCCTGTGCTGGCTCTGGCCCCTTGGTGAAGTGTGTTTGTGTGTTCCTGCTTGCAGGAGGTGGGGGCTGGAGGCAGGCAGGGCAGCATGAGATGCCTGGGATGTAGTCTTGTCCCGGGAACGATTGAGGACAGTGCCACTTCTCTTGACTCCAGAAATAACACCCTAAACAGGGATTCAGTAATCTGACCTCCTTCCTCCAGAAATCCACTGCTTTGCACCCTAGTTCTGGCAGCGCAGGATGTTTTCAGTAGTTCTTATGGACACGTGTATTCAAAACAGTCCTTGAATGAAAAGTGGGATACCAAGGCAGAATCAGGGATTCACAGAACCCTGGGACAGCATTAAGAATTATATTTTTACAAAAACCTTCAATGCCAAACCTGTTCCTTGCATATGAGGTCTTGAAAATGTTTTCCCCCTTTCCAGGGAGGGAAGCATTAATTTAGCATTGTGCATGCTCTGGCAGGGAAGGAAACCTGGGGAAGTGGGGGGGCTTGCAGGTGGCTGGAAGCCAAATTACCTTGGAGAAAGGGGTCACTGCACTCTAGAATTGCCTGACAAAAATATTGCTCCTAGTAGATTATTTTCCAGGGAGCCACCAGTGCATGTCTGTTCCTGGAGCATTGATGCAAGTCCCCTGCATGTGAGATGAGTGCCCTTGAGCTCTGATGAGCAGCACCAGCCTCTGCAGGCCAGCAGCATGGCTCCAGGAGAGAGCTGGGCACCTGGGGGGGGAAACAGGGTTTGAGTTATTCTGTATAATCTGTGCAAGTGACTGAGTCTTGGAGCTGTGGGGATAGTGGCTGAGAACACACCTTTCCCTGGTGATGCATTTGAAACATCTCTTCAGGGTAACAGAACCTCCAACGTCTCTGTCTGTCCTGGCAAAATGCAGACTCCCAGACAGGACACTGTGCCTGGAAAACATGGGTTTAGCAGCTGCGTGGAATGGTCTGAAGAGAACTTCAACATAAAGACCAGTAATTGAGCTCCAATATTGAAAATATGGCCCAGGTGCCATGGTGAACTGAGCAAAGCCACTTCACCAAGGGAGTGCTGGATGCTCTCCGTTGCTCACTGCCCGTGGCATCCTCCATGGTGCCTCACACAGCTCAGCCTGCAGCTCTGCAGGCATCACCTTGCACCATCAGCTGCTGGCTTTGCCATTTTTGCCACTGCTGCCTTCACTGCTTATGACCAGTGCGTGTCCCAGAGCTTGGCTGCCAGCTGTGATGCTGCACTGCTTGGGTTTATTTGAGAGCATGATGAGCCTGGGATTTGGAGCTAGGGAAGAGAAGCAGGACATGGAGAAAGTCCTGCACTCCAATTGAAATTCACCCTGGGCAGCAGCCTCTGTGGGCATATGGATCAGGGAATTCTGTGCAGAAGAAGTGACAGGGAAAAGTGTTTAGCAGGCCAGAGGGATAAGGAAGATGCACAGGGATCTGGATCCCTTTCTTGTTCACCTTCCTTTGGAGAGAAATGGCAGTGATGTGCAGGGATAGTTAAAAGGGTGGGCAAAAGCATGTAATGTCTTGAGCTGGTACTGCTCAAGGTCTGTGGCCAAAATAAAATCCCTTGGGAGGGAAAGAAGGTGTGAAACCAGGAGCAGATCACTCTTTTACTGCTCCTCCAGGATGGAGAGCCTGCAGAGTCAGCCTTGACCATGTCTGTTTTGCCAACAGGGTGAGAAGGGACGAGCTGGTGACCCTGGAATTCCTGGACTTCCTGGCCCAAAGGTTTGTGTCTTTCCTGATTTTTTTTTTTCTCCGTGGGGCTGCTCTCACCCCTTTTCCTCCCTCCCTCCTGTGCCCAGCTCACACATTCTTAGCTGACTGTGGCAGCATGCTCTGCACTGCTCAGCTGAATGTCATCTGCAGTCAGGGATGTGAGGGAGGCACACAAAAAATGCTTTTTGTAGGAATGTGGTGAGGGAGAGGTTGTGGTCCTGAGAGCAGGACCACGGAATTGTGTTCCAGTATTTCCCCTTTAAAAGCATGACCCCAGATGTAACGTGGCATTTCAGCCTCCCTCCTGCTCCAGGATCCATGGATGATGAGGAGCTGAGCTTTTGGGGAGCTGCACTGCTGTGCTCTGAGCTGGAGGAGTAGCTTTGTGCTCAGAGAGACCCAGGGCAGGTCTAAAGCTAAGCCCTGAAACTGGCTTTTCCCCTGTGCTCTGAGATTTTCAGCTAGAAATCACACCTTTCAAATCAGACTGGCACAGGGTGCTTTTTCTTTGGGAAAGGGGACACTGCAGTGAATGCCAGTGGCCATTTCAGGAAGGGCTGAGGGTGTAGTGGCATAGCTTTCCTGTTACTGCCTTACTGTCTGCTCTGTGCAAAGGACATGGTGTTCAGGGCTGAGTGGCTGCTGACTGCAGCTCCAGAGGGAGGCATTCCAAAAGAAGCCATCATTAGGTGGTTTGGTCAGCTCAGTTTCATCAGCAGAAGAACACAGTGTTCAAAGGGAGGCTGGGGATGAGCCCTGTGCTGCCTGGTGCAGCCAAAGGGGTGAGTGTGGCTGTGGCTGCTGGCAGGGCTCCACAGGGACCCTCAGGCAGGATGAGCTGTCCTGGTTCCTGGCCAGCTGCTGCCTCTGGAGCAGTGCTCTCTGATGGATCTTGTCTTGGCTGTGTCTCTCTGAGCCACTATTTTGGCAAGTGAACTTGCAGAGGTGCAGTCTGAACTGAGACACATGGCTTGTTCTTCTTTGCAAACAGGGAGAGAAGGGAATTGCTGAGAATGCCTTGGTGGGAGCTAAAGGAGAACCTGGCCCTCCAGGTCTGCCTGGACCCCCTGGACCAAAGGTGAGTGATTTTTCTTTCACAGAGTTGTGTGTTTGAGGGACTGCACTCAGCACAAGGTGTGTAGGAAGGAGCAAAGGTTGTATTCATCAGTGCCCATCTCTGATCACTGCTGGAGGGATATCAGGTTCTGCAGAGTGTTCTAGTACTGTTGTTCTATATGCTGCAGTTTGTGAACTGTTTTTGGAAGGAAAATACCCTTATTGTGCTCAAATAATTCCCCTGTAAGCTCTGTGAGAAACCTGTCTGAACACTCCCTCTGCACTGGGTGGAACAGCAGGGTGCCTGGTGGGCAGTGGTGGCAGGAGATTTGGGCTACCTGAGGAGAATGTTTGGGTGCTTGGCTGGTGCAGTTCTGCAGTTCTTCCTCCTGGAAATGCAAAGGCAGCAGTGAAGTTGCACCCTCTCAACACGACACAAACCCATGCCTCTCTCTCTCTCTCCCTGGCAGGGAGAAGCTGGTGATGTTGGTCAGCCTGGTGCTGCAGGATCACAGGGAGAAAAGGTATGGAGTGCTTTTGCACAGCCCAGCTCTGGGTTCTGAGCTTCACACTTGTTCCTGTGTGTACAAAACTTAGCTGAGAAGGAGAATTTTAAATCCACCTGTCTAGCCCAGACTGTTTCAGAGAACCAGCAGAGTGAGATCCTGGAGTTCAAGAAAGTGAAGGGACAGGCTTTGCTGAAACTGTGCTCTTGCTGTTTCAGGGGGAACGTGGTTCACCAGGAGACCAGGGACCCATGGGCCCAAGGGTAGGTGTTCCTTCACTGACATTGTGGCCCTTCAGAGGGGTCTGAGGATAGTGGGACCACACTGACAGTCCAGATTGGGTCTTGCTGTCACTAAGAGTACTCATGGATGGGCAGTGGCTAAGTTTGAGCTGGGCTGTTTCTCTATACCCTCACCCCTACATTAAGGAAAACTCCCAGGCCATCTCAGGGTGGCTCATTCATAGCAGGAGGTGGGTTTGGACATCCCCATCTGGGCTCAGGCCCTTGACCTACCATAAAAAGGGCAGCAAGAGGGTGGATGCATGCACACATCTAACAATTGGTCAAACAATCCAGTTCCTGGATCCTGGCCTCAACTTCACCTCTTCCCAGACTGCCAGCTCTGATGGCTGTGACATGGTGATCTGAGCTGGGCTGGCTACAATTCTGTAGGATCTCCTGCACTGCAGGGGCTCTCTTTAATAAACTAAGAACTGGACACTGGTGAAATGGGCCCCTCTGAGCCCCCTTTTTCAGAGTGAACCCCAGCTCTGAGCCCCCCAAGAGAAGGGCAGTCCCAGCCCCTGGCTGAAGAGCTGGTGTTTTGCAGGGCCCCAAAGGAGAGCCTGGGAAGGATGAAATGATGGACTATGATGGGAACATCAGTGAAGCTCTCCAGGTGAGCAGCTGCCCTCCTGTCCTGTGAGGTGACTGCTGGGTGCTCGACCATTTCCCACGGGATGCAGACAGGGAGCAGTGCAGCTCTGCCTCCTTGGCAGAAGCAGCAAAGGGAAGCTTTGGTTGTGCCACAGTCCCCTTCATCCCACAGCTCACTGCCTGCAGTGTTTTGGTGAATGCCTGTGCACTGACTCTGGTGGACATAGAGGTGACATGAATGCCTGTGGGAGTGGCCCAGAGGTGAATAAAGTCACCAATGCTTCCTCACAAGGAATGAGAGGATGGGGTGCAGTGGGTGAGTGGCTGTGCCCAGCTCTGGGCTGGCCTGGGCTCTACTGGGAATAACAGCTCCACTGTAGAATAACAGCTCTGTGGGACTTGGAGTGAGTTTTTAGTCTGGGTTTATTTTGGGGTTTTTCCCCCCTCTTCTTAATTTTGTAAGCTCCTTACTCATTTGGGCCAGTGTTACATTAGTGGAGAGCAAGACAACTCCAGGAAAAAGCTTAATTTTCCAATGGTTGTTTTCTTTTTTAATTGTTTTCACCTTTTTTTCCCTAGGAAATACGAACTTTGGCCTTGATGGTGAGTTGCTGTCCATGCTGTGGGGTTTTACACAAGTAGCCATATGTCCATCCTAAGCAGATGGCCTGACAATTTAGGTGCAGCTAAAACACTTGGCCTTTGCAATTGGGAGCTAAAGCTGGGGCAGCTGACAGCTGAAAGAAGAGCTCATCTTGCCTTCTGATCTTGGCACTTGAATTCTTATCAGGCTTTCATCTCTGCTTTACGAGGTCATACATGCTGCTCAGAACAGGCAGTGCTCAGAAGGAGCAGGGAAGAGCAGCTCTCAGGGCTCTCCACTGCTCATCCTCCCAGCAAAATATGATTTTAGGAATCCCTTGGAATATGCCTCTGTGATTGCCCCTTAAACTTAGGGGAGGTATTTGGTTTCAAACCACAGAGATACAAATATGAAATTTGTTTTTTCTTTATCTAGGGACCCCCAGGACGTCCAGGTGTGGCTGGACCCCCAGGGCCACCAGGACAGAAGGTATTGTCCCAGTTCAGCACTTGCAGACCTCAGGGAAACACAAGAGTGGCCCAGGCAGAATTCCCACCCCCAGATCTCCCCAGTGCTCCTATATTTCCTGTCCAGCACTATCAGACTGTCCTGCTGTCCTCTGCCACTCCTCCTCACACACAAAAATCTCCTTAAAATCTCTTTTCCCACAATGATAATGCCTAATCTGAAAGATGAAGGATCCTTTCTGCTTGCCCTCCCCTTCAGGAAGCAGCTTGTGGGAACCAAACTGTGGGATGGTGTTGGCTGGGGACTGCATGACTGCACTGGGAGCTGGCAGTCAGGATCAACGAGATTGGGAAAATGCTCAGGCAGTCACATAATGTAATGTTTCAACAGGGGTTTCCATGGGGATTTTTTTGGGGGGGGGGGTTTTTTTTTTTTTTTTTTTTTTTTTTTTTAATTCTATGACTGCAGAAAAACCCAGGGGTTTCCATGCTTTATTTTTGGTGAGTATGGGGAAAAAAATGGATGTTTCATGGTTTTTTTCCTCTGAGTAGTCCGTGCAGGCTATTTCTGCATTGCCTGCCCTTTTTCATCACAGTGCCTCACAGAAGGAGTCAGAATAGCTGCTTCCAAAGTGCCAAAGTAACAATTCTGTGTTTCAGGGTGAAATTGGCTTGCCAGGTCCTCCAGGCCACGACGGAGAAAAGGTAAGGAATGATGCTCTTCCCTTCAGAGGCCTTACCTGGGGTCATCTCTGTCAGACATCACACTGTTGCTGTTCCCACGAGGAAAAAAACTCTTTTGCTTCACGGAAAGGAGCATTAATGGTTTGTCAGTGTCCTGCATTTGTCATGGCCATGCTGCTGTGTCCTGTGTCCAAAGGGCATAGCCGGGAGGGACAGGATGAGCAGAACAAGAGGCTCTGAGCCAGGCAGGAACAGCCTTGCTCCATCCCTAGGTGTTTCCCTTTATCTTGTGTGAATTTCATTCAGGGACCACGTGGCAAGCCTGGAGAAGTGGGGCCCCCTGGGCCTCAGGGACTGCCAGGAAAGGATGGACCTGCTGGGATGAAGGGAGAGCCAGGCCACGTCGGGGTCAGAGGAGAGAAGGGTGACAAGGGGGAGCCAGGACAAGCAGGCTCACCGGTGAGTCTGTCATAGCCTCTGCAGCTCCTGCTGGCTGCCCAGCTCATGGGGCAGGGCCCCAGGGCTCCCTGGGAGCCTCAGAGCCCCTGCAGGGTGGCTGCTGCTGTGTGAAGTGTCACAGTGTGGGGGACCCTGCCTTCCTGGCACGTGTGTTGTCCTCTTGCTGGAGTGGCTGTCCCCAGGTGCCTGCCCTGCTCTCTGGGCACCGTGTCCCTTGCTCAGCTTGCTGCTTGTGTCTTGCTGGCCCTGAAATGCTGCTGGAAGTGAGCAGGTGTGGCTGTGAGCCAGGAGGTTGGGGCACCAGCACACCCCCTCCTGGGAGGGCAACCCCTCACAGTGCCAGCCTCCCAGCTTCAGTCTGTCACAGCTCCTGTGTGCCCAACGCTGCTCAGGGGGGTTTGTGCAGCGACCTCCTGCCTCTCCATGGGATTGCCAGGATGAAACTCCAGCTGTCTCAACAGCTGGCTGTGGGGAGTGATTGCCAGCACAGATACAGCAAACTGCATAACCCTGAGCAGAACTTGGAGGCAGGAAAGCAGCACCCCATCCCCACTCTGGGGACTGCTACATCCACAGTGACAGGAGGATGTTCAGCCATTTGCCCCTCTGCTTTCAGTGCTAGTGAAGCCCTGCATTTCCCTGGATACCCAGTGCGTGTCCACGGTTTTCAGAGTACTCTTGGGATGATCAGAGCCACTCTTGGCTCTTACACTGATATATGTCTGCCTGACTTAGCTGAGCAAAACTCCACGAATCTTTCTTGATCTATAGGGTCTAGATGGCCCCACTGGAGAGAAAGGCGAACAAGGTGACCAAGGGATACCAGGACCACCAGGATTGCCAGGGCCCATTGGACTTCCAGGACTGACAGTAAGAATGGAAAAGAAAAGGCTGCTGTTTCCTGCTTGGTGAAGAGAAAATAGCACAGAGCAGCACATGAGGGCTTGTTTCCCAAAGTGCTGAGTGTCCTGGGAGCCTCAGAGCCCTACCCCTCTGCTGGGTGTCACAGCATGTCCCTGAGACCTCCAGGAATGTGAAACACGTGGTCTGTTCCCATTTCTCCTGGGGGAGCTGCTGCCTGCCAGCACATGGGTGGTGCACAGGAGTGCGCTCACTTCTCCTGAGTCTTCTCCAGGCAGCTTCAGTGGAGGGAGGCTTCTGGGCACAGCAGGTGGTGATGGGCTCTGCTGTGGTGTGCAGGGAGAGAAGGGGGAGCTGGGGAGCATGGAGACAAAGGGAATCCAGGAGAGTCCGTGGGTCACTGCTCCATGTTCCTGTGGGATCTCAGCAGTAGGGGAGGGATGATCTGGCAGCAGTGCTGCTGGAAACTGTCACCCCCCTCTGGTGACACCTTGGCTGAGGACAGCAAGCCTCTGCTGTGGGGCTGCACCAGCCACCTCTGGCTCCTGATGCCCTCCTTTCCCTGACACAAGAATAATCTGTCTCACAACCACCAATCAATAAGCAATGCCTAGGGAAGAACAGATCTTGGAAAGCATAACAAATTCTTTCCTCAGCATTTGCAGTAAATTATTTCCTGGCAATTATTTCCATGTGTATATATACACATGTTTTTTTTTTTTCCCAAAAAGATTTCGGTGTTCGTGAATTTGCTTGTTCTTCCCTCAAAGCTCACCCCTAGCTTTGGAGTCTAGTAGGGCAGAGTCCTGCAGCAAGAAGTCCCACAGGCTATTGACACATGGTAGAGACAGACACCTTCTTTAATATCTTTTACTCTTTGACCCTATGCCTCCTTGTAGGAATGGTGGTAGAGAAGTGGACCTTTCTTTGGAGAAAACCTCACTGCTTTCCTTCCTCTTAAAGATTGGCAACTTCTGCATAACCCTCCCCTGAGTCCTGCTGCTGCTTCCCAGCCACTCAGTCCTGGACTGCTGCTGCTTCCTGATGCAGTGCTTAGGTGGAGTCCAGGTTTCCCAGCCTGGTGGAGGAGCTCTGCTGCACCCTATGTCCTGTCCTTCTCTGAGCAGCCCCACTTTGCCCCTGAGGGCAGCACATTGATGGTAGTTTCTCTTGCATTGCTTTCCAGATATCTGGGCCCCCTGGACCCCAAGGGCCTCCAGGACCTCCAGTAAGTTTGAGTCATTCACCTGAGGAGCCAGGGAGTGGGATTAGAGCAGGCAGTGGCTGGGGAGGATTCTGTGTGGAGAAGACAGAACCACTGCAGTGCTGAAATGGGAACATGCTCAGTATCACTTCCAAACCCACGCCCAGGGTAGGGCAGAGCTGCAGTGGGCTGGGAGGGCAAAGAGAGAAAGTTTGGTTAGTTGGAGATGAAAGGGAAGACAGTAGTGAGATGGGATGGATGGGATTAAAGGGATCAACTGCAGAAATTGTCTTAACAGCACACCTGGCCTCCTGCCAGGGTGTGCTTGGCAAGAGGCTCCTGGCTGGGGATGAGAACAGTACATGAAGTGCCCGTTGCACAAATAACAAAATAAAAATAAATAAATAAAAAAGGGTGTGCTTGGCAAGAGGCTCCTGGCTGGGGATGAGAACAGTACATGAAGTGCCCGTTGCACAAATAAAGAGGCTTTTGGGCTGAGGGTTCCTGCCCCACAGAGCAAAACCTTTGTACTGCATGCTTCACTGGGAAACCTGGAGTTTAATGCCCATCCTGAAACATTATTTACATCTTGTCTCTCATCCCAAACACAGGGTCTTCAGGGTGTTCCAGGACCCAAGGTAAGGCCATATAAAGTATTGCATACTGAAATGTAACAAAAATTGTCCCTTTAGTAACATCTTTGTAGTTCAGGTGGTACTTTTCTTCCTTCTTGGTAAGAGGATGAATCCTTCTGGATATTTTCTTGAAGGAAATGGATTAGCAGCTCTCATTTTAGCACCGAGAAAAATGTCATTCCCTCCAGTTTTCACCCAGAGAAGTGGGAATTCACTGGTCTGTGGAATTCTGCCCATGAGAACACAGTTGAAATCCTTGTCTGGAGGGTGGAGGTCTGTACAGTGGGATGAATAGTCTGCCACACAGTCCTAAGGAACTGAGCTCTAGCGAAAAATTAGTCCTAAAATTAAAATTACCCTGTACATTCTGCTGTAAAGAAGTTCACTGTCCTTGGTGGTGCAAATCTTTCTAATCTCCATCTAAGTGCTCAGCCTGCACCATTGGCTTGCCCGCTGTAAAACTGTTTCCTACACAAAAAATAGGGGAGTGGAAATGTCCAAGGAGAGCTGTGTATTTCTGGTGAGGTTCTGGGCAAAGATTGGAAAAAGTGCAGTCTTAATTTTAATTATTCTTAATATTTGGCCATTAGCATTGTTTGGGCACTAAAAGGAATGGATATGTTTCAAAAAGCCTTGTAAACAGCAGTGAGGAGGAAAAAAGTTTTGGGTTACATTTTGAATTTAAGAAAAAGGAGTATTTTTAAAATATTGCTTTATAGTTTATAATAGAGAGTTTTAAATATACAGCTGGGAAAAGAATGCTGAAATGTTGAAACTGATGCCTCAGCATTTACAAAAGGCTCTCCAAACATTATTTCTGTGTGATTTTTCTTCAAGGCTTGTAGACACCTGTCATTCACTTCCAGTGCATCCACATCTTAAAATGTAAACCCACCGTATCAGATAACTCCTGGTTATTTATATTTATATATAAATATTTATACAGCAACAACAGCAGGGAGAGCAGCGCCAGAGTGAGCTCAGCTCTCCTCTGAGCATCTTCACCCACAGGGCCTGAGTCTCCTCCTTTTGCCACTGATTTGAAGCAGGTTTTCACACAGGGGTAATTTGATTGACAGTGGTTTTCTTCAGGTTAGGCTGAGAATTGATCTGAAGCATTACTCTGCTGCCTCTTGTATTCCCTCTGCTATCCAGTGCTCTCTGAGGGGAGGAATGTTTGTTATATAAGTGCTGTTATGGTGGGTTTATTTTCTGCTCCATCCTTCCTTTAGGGGGAAGCAGGGATTGATGGAGTGAAAGGAGAGAAGGGTGCCCAGGGTGAAAAAGGAGACAGAGGGCCACTGGGATTACCCGTAAGTATCCAGGAAGCAAGCAGCACTTTGTGAGCCAAACTTAATATCAGCTGTAAAAGGATCCCTCAATAGGAGACACACGTGGGGATTTGGTATGTGAAGTCAGAGAAAGAGATGGACTATAAATAACTGTGCCTTTGCTTTTTAAACCCAAAGCCTCAATTCTGTACTGAGCCTTCAGCTTCTAGATCTGTTGAATAGGTGAGCGATCACTGTATTTCCTCCTGCTTCTGGCAGGACTGGAAAAATCCAGCAGTAGCTTTCCTGGAAGTTCTCTGCACTTCAGGCAAGATGAGAAACACAAGTCAGAGATGTGGAAAGAGAAACGCCTTCCCCAGCCGTTTGTCTCCTGGGCTAAGCTTTGTACAAAGCATGGTGATTCTTAGTGCAACCAGCTCCTTTGACAGCTGAAACATTCCTGTCCCTTCTGCCATGGAATCAGTGCTCCCCTGGCCCAGCATGTCCCTGCAGTGTGTGAACTCAGTCCCAGTAGCCTGGTGTTAGAGGCATTGGGGCACAGTGTATTATAGAGGGCTTGCAGGAGCTTTAGATACAAACCTGATGATGAGTTGGTGGTACCTTAGTCCCACCCAGTTGTTCCACCAGCCCCCAGGTTCTCTCATCATAAAAAGCACTAGTGGCACAGTAGATCTTCCCCCTTGCCCAAATATTCTGCCTGGAACAAACACTGCAGAGTGCATCTCATGTGCTGTGTGGCTTGTTGTCCTGTGTTTGACCACCCGGATCTCTTGTCCCTGACTTTGCGTGTCTTTGTTTGTAAAATGTTTTCCTCCTTCAGTTGTGCTGAGCAGTGGTTCCCTTCCAGAGCTTGAATGAATCTCCTCTAGCTCCAGGCACTCAAATGAGCCCAGCATTACATTCCCGGGGCTCCAGGCAGAGCAGTGGGGAGAAAGGGCTGCTTTTGGAAGGCTCAAAGGCCAGGGATTGTGCCTCAGTGAAGCAGTGAGGAGTCAGTCCCCTGAGAAATGCAATTGCAAGTTTTCTGTGTAAAAGGTTATTCCCTCAAGCCTGTGGGGTATCCAGACAGGGAAAGGAGGTCCTTGTGACAGCCCAAGCAGAAGGTGCCCCAGCAATTGTCCCAACAACACATCTTTGTGGCAGGGAATGTGCCAGCTGCTTCTACAGCAGTGAGCCCCATGGGGGTCCAAAGGTCCCTTGGCTTTTCCCATCACTCCTCCTGAGCCGTGGAGGTGGGAGACTGGCTCAGAAGGGTCCTCTTAGGAATGTTTTGTTTGGATCAGCAATACTGGCTGGCCAAGCAGGCAGCACAGCTCATAAGTTCAGATACTGTGGAACTTGTATCCTTCTTCAGAGCCACTGAATTCTCTTCATAAGTTTTTCAATGCTTGATCCAGTGTATCTTTGAGCCATTGAACTCTCTTCATAAGCTTTTCAATGCCTGACCCAGTGTATCTTCAGCCTGTCAAAGTAAATGCAGTGCCAAGCAGGTTCTGAAATATTTCAGGCTGTACAATCCTGAAGCTGGATCTGCTGCCATTTTCTCTGACTTGGGGCTTGACATCATGCTGTAATTCCAGTCCTGATTATCTGCAGTAGCCTTGGGTTTCTCCATGGCTGACAGGGCGAGGAGCTTGTAATGCTCAAGTGGAGGAAAACTCAGTATTTGGTACTTATATCCTATCACAGCTTTTCCTCCAGCCACTGTCTGAGACAAGCCACTGGGACTGATGGGCCTTGGGCAGAAGCACTGTTAGGCCTTGTGGAAGGAAATGCAGGGCAGGAGCTGAGCAGACAGCAAAGGGCCCCTTGATCTCAGTCTGGTGTAAATCTGCACTGGTGACACAGGGAGATGAGCCACCTGTTTCATAAACCCCCAAGCAACTGCGTGTGGAGTGGAGCAAGCCTGCAGCTGACCTAGTGGGCACCACAAGCCCCGGGTTTCTTGGTAGCAGCTTGAACAGCTGATGGTTCTGCACTGCCTGTAAATGCCTTGGTGAGCAGCAGCCTCTGAGCCTTGTGTCTCACCTGTGTTGCCCAGCCTGCCACAAAGGCAATGCAGATTCCAGCTCCACTGTCACATTCTCCTTTTTGCCACCTGTCATAGGACAGCTGCTTCCCCAAGAGTTTTCTTGGTGGCATTGAGTGAGGGAAATCTACACTCTTAAGAGGATCTGAAAGTTGCAGGTCAACATTATATGTATTCAGTGTTTTTGTTGGTTTGCTTGTAAGTGCCATCACCTGTCCTTGAGATCTTAATTTTTGTTAATTGCAAGCATATGTTTGTCTCAAGTCACTGCTTGACTCACCTCTCCCCTCCCCTCTCCTTTCCCCTCACCCTCCTCTGCCTTGTTTTTGTGAACCCTCCCCGCCTGTTCAGGGTGCTTCAGGTTTAGACGGCAGGCCTGGACCACCGGTGAGTTCCATTTCTCTGTTTCCCCATGTTTGTCCTCCCCAGTATCGTGACTCTTGTTGTGTCTTCCACCCAAGCCTTGTTTATACCAGGAATAACCTTATTTTTACCAAAGCAGGGTTGGGAGGGGGTTAAACTTAAAGTGAGGAGTGATATCACACACTTGTCTTCATTGATGCTACAAGTCTGGATCCTGGGATCACAGCCTGCTTGTTCCACTCTGTCTCAGTAACAAGAGGAATGAAACCTCTGCATGATTCCATGATGCTCTGTTTTCCTGTCCCCTTTGTCCTGGTAGGTCTCAACCTGTCATTCTCCATGAGATGGGAGAGGAACTCCTCATCATGACCTGTAGTCACAGGACAAAGGGGAATGGCTTCAAAATGAAAGATTTAGTAGATTCAGATTGGATATTAGGAAAAAGTTCTTTACTGTGAGGCACTGGCACAGGTTGCCCAGAGAAGCTGTGGCTGCCCCTCCTCTGGAAGTGTTCATAGCCAAGTTGGACAATGCTTGCAGCATCCTGGTCTAGTGGAAGGTGTCCCTGTCCTTGGGAGGGGGTTGGAATGAGATGATCTTTAAGGTCCCTTCCAACCTAAACCATTCTATGATTCTAAGTAATGCCAGCCTGGTTTTGCAAACCACTCAGCTATTCTTGGGTAACAGCTGTTAAATAACAGCCAAATATTTTTAATCCCTCTTGGGAAATCACAGATCACCCATGCACAGTCCATTTGGCTATTTAAAAACAAAAAGCAATTTCTCCTCCTCAGTGTAGCTGGGAATAATTTCAGCTGCTCTGACTTCTGAAGAGAATCTGAGTGGCAGCTTGTAAAGTCACTTGTCTGGGGAAACTGTAGATACACTGAAATCTGCCCTGCACTTCTATAAAATTGTATTCCTTAGCAGTAAATGATGCATAAGTGAAGGCAATTAAGATTTCCATGACTGCACAAATCTAAAGATAGCCTGATTTTTCTCTCTGCCACACTGAAGTCGTGTGCTGCATGAGCTACTCCTCAACTTGTGTTCTGTGGATCTTGACTTCTGAAAAGCTCTCCTGATCCACATGAGCTGTCCTGCACTCATCAGAGGGGCTGCTTTAGTGACTAAGCATTGCAGACTGACATTAAAATGTGCAAGAGCCTTTGCTTTAAGGCTTTTAGAAAAAAACTCTCCCATTTGCGAAGTTTGTTCCTTGGTTCTTCCTAGGAGTCCCGCAATGTATAAAAGTATCCCTTTACTGAGGCTCCATGAGGGGATTGTAGACCCATACCTGTGTGGTTTAAGGAGTGTTAGTTGGAGGTGCTGGAATCCTGTTCTCAGCCAGAGGGGTATTACTGCCAACATTAAAGATTACTCTGATTGATTTCCCAGAGGCCAGGCAAGTCTCAGGAGCACCAGCAAGGAAGTTTGGTGTGCTGGTGGGAGATGGGCTCTGTGTCAAAGGGTTAGGAGTGACAGGAATGGCAAAGGAGGAGCAGAGGGACTGGAGGATGCTCCTGCCAGCTCACACCTGTGCCTGTGCACACCTGCATTCAGCTCTGCAGCTTGGGCTCTGTCAGCTTGCATGAACCACTGACCCAACTCTCCCCATCTCCTCAACTACGCTGGCTCTGGGAGGGGGTGGAGAAATAGGGAAATAAGCAAAAAGAAAGGCAAATTGTTTATCATGTGTGAAAATGGCCTTTATTCTGCTACAGCTTTCAGCCTTGTCTGGTATAAACTGGAAAGAAAGAATCCCTGTTTGTGGAGCTGGTAGAAATGCCTGCTAAAATAATTGTCAGGAGAGAGCTTCAGAATTAAAAATGAGGCTCTGTGCAGTGGTGCAGGTGTGATCCAACATAGCAGTTCCCATGTTTTTCAAATTGCCTTACCAACTACAAATCCATCTCCACCAACACTGAAAGCTGTAGTGGTGCTGGTGCCTTCCTCCACCAGCCTGTCCTTCCAAGCTGTGCTTTTCCTAAGGGAGCAGCAGTGTCTCCTGGCTTTAAGGAGGCCCTGGAATAAAGGTGTCCTGATGTGTTTTCCTTCTACAACTGCAGGGTATTCCAGGACCAATTGGGGTTTCGGGACCAGCAGGACCAAAAGGAGAAAGGGTGAGTTTTCTTCAGACAGATGCTCTGGAATGTCTCTGGAGATACAACAGCTCTGAGGGATAGAAGAGCTCCAGGCTTTTTCTAGAGCTGGAATTGCCCTCTCCTTGTTCATACAAGAGCTTCAGCTGAGCCTCTTTGGTGCTTGAGTGGCTCATCCTTGGGGGTTTTCAGGTGCTTTGAAATGCATCCTTTGCTTTTTCTTTTATGGTGCTCTGCTGCCTGTTTGTGCTAAATAGGAATGTGAACAGTTTGTACTCTTTTGTGTCCATTTCAGGGCAGTAAAGGAGATCCTGGAGTTGCAGGACCAATGGGGCCAGCAGGGCTTCCTGTGAGTATGGAAATCCTAGGGATTTATCTCCAGAACCTGTTTCCTTGACAGCTGAAGGTGCTGCTGTAATACAGTGTTTGCAGTCACAGCTGGGTTAGGTGTAACTCAAGTTACAAGACTTTGTTCACTATGGGAGTGACAGAAAAAGCTGAGTAGCTTCAGAGCAGACTCAGAGTGATGTGGAGGAGGCTGAAATGAACTTGGTACTTCACCTTGGTCCTTGAGCTGCCTGAAGAAGCTGTGTGGGACTCCCAGGATGTGTCTTAGTCCAAAATGCTGCTTTTGAGCAGCTCCCTTTGCCTTTCACAGCCTGGGTGTCTGCCTCCCACCTGTCTGAGAGAGCCCTGTGTTGTCATTGCAGGGACAAAAGCTGCCTTCAGTGAGGTTCATTCCACTGTCTGGGATTGCTTTTGGCAAAATGGGGCCAGTGTTGGTGATGTGGTGTAATGCAGACATGGAGTGGCTTTGTTGTTTAACACAAAAAGGAAGTTTGTTGCATGCTCATAACTAATTTGTTTCATATCTGAAGAGTCCATGGGGTAGGACAAGGAGTAGTGGTGTTACCACCTGGGTGATCTGATGGAGGTGGAGAGGAAGTTGCCTGTTGGAAAAATTGTGTTTATTTTTGACATAGCCATTGGTCTATGAACAAATGGAAAAAACCCCAAAATCCTGAGCACACATTCTTCTCTTTAGTGGGAACATGGTGAATCTGCTTGTTTTCAAGTGTTTCTTTCTGTGCATTTCAAGTGTTTCTTTCCTGATGCATTTCAGGGTTTACAAGGCCTACCTGGTGACAAGGGAGTCCGGGTAAGTTACCAGGCCAACTCCTTGTGTTTAGTTTCTGACATCTGTACTCAGTGTCAGCCCAGTTAACTCCTGTACAGCCAGCATGTGTTTGTGTGCCACACCTTTACACCTGTGCTTCAGAAGGTGAGACCTGTAGCTCCCTCCATCACCTGGAACATTGTGCTATATCTGGCTGAAGGCTGTAGGAGGGACTTTCTAATGTGCTCGTTGTGGTCACACCTCTGTTCTAACTGAAGCACAGGAGTTAGGCCAGCATGGTGTGCCTTAGGAAATCCTTATCTAGTTACTGATGTGTGTAGGGATTCCTGGAGAATTAGCTGAGGTGCAGCCAGCAAATCTTATTTCAGTACTTCTAAATTGTCCCTGAAGCATGAAAAAGAAGGTTGTCTTCCAGCAAACAATCCTGCAGAGGATTTGAAAGATGGAAATTTTGAGAAGATAAATTAAATTTGCCTGTCTTGAAGAATCAGGCCTAAAGTCTCCTCAGGCATTGTCCTGATGTGATGGTGAAGAGCTGGGTCAAACCCAGGAACAGGAATGGCAGCTTTCCCATTGTACCACCAGTGTCATGGAAAGATAAACATTATTAGGAAGAGTGTGTTGAGAAGCTCCTTCTTTTTCATCAGGTTGTCTTGCCTGTTAAGGCTTTGAATCTGGATCTTTTTTATAAAAACATTTAGGAGCTGTGGTTGGATATAATTTATATTTAGAAATATAAATTACTTTTGGATTTGAGTCTGTAATATTACAATTGTATAAATGTCAAGAAGTTCAGTGCAGTACAAGTGTATGTAGTCACACCTTTTATTCATAAGACTCTGGCATCACCTAAATTTATCTGGAAGTGTAATTTTTTATAGTGCATGTGCCCATGTGATGATTTCATTTTATGGATTTGCTTTTGATGTGTAGTGAGTGTTCTCTGTCCTCTGTCTGCAATGGATTTCTGGCCTTACTCTGCACAGAAAGGACAGTTCTGGACAGCACTAGCCAACTGGCATCTTAAACTAGGGGAGAAAGGTTCAAGTTTCATGGAAACACCAAAGTTCTCCCCTTTTTTAATTATTGCATTTCTGGCTTTGCTTCTTAACTTTCCCTTCACTTTTGTTTTGCTTGTTTGGCTTCTTCTAAAAAACTGTAATTTTTAATTCCTAGACTTTTTCAGTTGGTTTTTGAACTGAGTGTCCTAGTTAAAAGAAGGATCTTCCATTAGCTTTCATTAATGGGATTTCTCTGAGCTCTGGCATAAAAGCAGGTGAAAACTGGGAGAAATTGCAACTCTTTGTAGAGGATAAGCAGGAAAGCATGAGTGGGGAGTTTTGCTGGTCCCTTGAAGCTTGCATGCACTCTGCCTCCCTGCAGCCCATGGTTTGCAATGGCAAAGTGTGAGAGACTCAAGAGTGTAAATGGGCAAGTGCAATATCCTAGGGGACCCTAGAGAACACCCCTTTTGCCACTGAGCCTTTTACAGGGATTTCCCCTTACTCTGGAGTCCCAGTTTGCCAAAATCCTCTCTTTTCCTCTATACTTTTTAAATCCCAGAAATGTTCTGCTGCTCTCTGCTTGGAGCAGGAGATCAGCATAGCTGTGCCTGGGTTGTGGCCCTAATGGCAGTGGGAACAGGCAGCATTTTGTGAAAGCCAGCTGAAAAAGTGTGAACCCTGAACTTGTCCTGCTGTTATTTTAATGCTGGGGGGTTTGTGTGTGTTTGTGCATCTTCCTTGCTCCTACAGGTCCACCTTTGTCCCCTTTATCCCTTCCTCCTCTTCCACCTTTCTTCCTGGTTCCTTCCTCCAGAGCAACCCATGCTGCATTTTTCCTGGGTTATCCTCTCCATTCCAGTCCTTGGTTCTGGGTGACTTCTCCTCATTGCCTCTCCTCTCCCATCCATTTCTCTTGCCAGCTTTGGGTTTAACACTTTTTTTTTTTTAAAGAAGCAGCAGCCTGTGCTGTCTGATTTTTATCCCTTAATTCCTTTAACACTCCCCATGAGGACCCTAAGTTCAGTTCCCTGTGCAGCAGCCCCTTCCCCCTGTTTGATGCTGAGCACCTTTGAGAATTTCCTGTTACACAGAAGGATTTGGTGTGGATGTAACTGGCAAATACCACACTATCTAAATACACAGTAATACTAAATACACAGCCTTGTGCTGCCAGTTGAGGATCAGGGACCAATTGCTGCCCTGTGGCTGTGCTGCCTAGGACTGCTCCCTGGTCTAACAGGTTTTTTGGGAGAGCACTGCTCAGAGGACAAAGGACAGCCAGACTGTGCAGACTCAGAGCTGAGTACTTCCTTCATTCCCTGGCTGACAGTTTCCTGAGTGAGACTTTAAGAATGGGAATTCAGAGGGGTAACAAAAGCATCCCAGAGCCCCGGTGGAAGAGGGACCTTCCCAGGCAGCTGGAGATGGAGATAAGGAGGCACAGTGCTGGCCAGAGGGGTGGTTTCCCATCCTGTGTGCCTGGGCTCAGCCAGGTCTCCAAGGTGCCCTCTCTGATGTGTGGGAAGCCCCGAGGAGTGGAGTGATGATCCCTTTGATGCCAAGCCCTTGCAGCCTGTCTGTGTTTATGCAGCTCAGCTACAGCTCAGCAGCTCCAAACGTTGATCTTCACATCTCAGAGGGAGATTTATTTTAGAATGTTTCTTAAATGTTTATCCTTTTTTAAACTATTGCTGACATTTGTTTGAAATGGATGATCCTAAAGCTTTTGTGTATTCTTTTTTTCTTGGACTAAACTATTATTTACAGGGGGAGAGGGGCAAGAAAGGCTCTAGAGGGTCTAAAGGGGATAAGGGAGACCAAGGAGCACCTGGATTAGATGCACCCTGTCCGTTGGTATGTCCTGTTTCATCAAATGTATTGTTTCAAGATGTGTTGATGGGGAAGACAGAAGGAAATCATAACATAAATAATGGTCTTGCAAAAGTACAACATTCAGATAAGCCCAGCTGGGTTCCCACCACAGCCTGTGGCAAAGCTGTGGGACCAACTGATCCTCTGAGAGATCAGGCTGCTGGGTGACCATGGTTATGTTCCTTCCTCTTCCAGACAAAGGTTTGGGTACATGGGGTGTCCCATGTGCTGGGAGCTCAGGGCTTTCTCCTCTGTGGATACAGCCCTGTCTCCTTTGCTGCTGGTTCCAGCTCTTCTCTGGAGATGCTCGATGGGATCAAAGCTATGAGACAGCAAAACTGCAGTGCTGGCTTCCTTGCCTTGGAATAACAGCCAGCTGATGTGATGGCCTGACAGCACACAGGGCACTTGAGCTGCACTACCCAGAGGGAAAACAAGTCTCAGTTATCCTAAATGGGATGTGTTTCTGTCAAAACTGATTTGCTATAAGTCTAGACAAATGGATAAATACAGGAATATGTGTACATTTAAATCTAAATTTATATGCTGCAGTAAACACTGCCAGAAATCTGCTAGCAGTGCCACAAATTCCAGGAGCACTTGGAGACCATTCTTTTAGAAATCCAGCTGCTGGGTTTCTCATTGAGGATCGGAGGAATGGCTGATTTTGGAATGGAGGAAAAGCCATTCCCATCCTCTCAGAGAAGCATCTCCCGGCCCGCAGATGACAGAAACTGCTGCTGCAGACACAGCTCACTGTGCAGACTGCTCTGTGCTGGGTGTGCAGCTGAGTGCCCCGTGCCAGTCCCAGCAGGCACTCAGCCTCTCCTCCTGGGGCGTGGAGCTGGCTGGCACTGACTGAAATAACGATAGTGGTTGATTTCATAAACAGGGTCTGCGAGGTTTTAAAGGCGAGAAGGGTGAGCCGGGGTTACCTGGGCTGGACGGCCTGGATGCCCCTTGCCCATTGGTATGGTGTACCTTCCCTTTCCTGCATGCTCGTTTGCTTTTTGGCTCTTGGTGCTGTTTTCTGATCCCCCCAAACAGCTGCATGCCCTAGAAACACCTGGCAGTTCCTTCCTTACCTGTCTCCATACTCCCTCCCTCTCATGGCTGCTGTCAGAACCAGGCCCTTCCCTTCATTCTGATTCCCAGCAGGACTTTGTGGCATGAAAAAAATAGAGTTGGAATGTGGTTTTATTTACAACTGCTTCACTTCTTCCTTTGCCTTCCTTTTGACAATTTCCAGTAAACCAGTGTATGCAGACCCAACTCTGCACTGGCTTGGCTTCCTCACAAGGAGCTGCAGTGCTTGTGTCCTTCATTAACTCTGTTTTTAATTGCTTGTGTGTGTTGAGCACAGTCTGCCATGGTTCTGTATGACCTCAGTCACCCCATACATGAAGATGACTGAAAATAATAGTTATCCCATTAGTAGCCCATGTGAAATGTATTAATGGGGACTTAACCTCCCTGCTGAATAATTCCTGTTTATGGCTCTCCCCAGAAGTCCAAATTGTACCCATAGCATCCAAAAAACTTGAATTTAGGATTGCCTGTTTCCCAATATTCGTCTTATTCAAGTGATAAAATGATTATTGTATTAGTGCCTGATCTAATCAACGGCCCAACTGTTGTAGGACAAAAGTATTCAGGAACATTTAACCCCAACTGATTTCTTAGTATCCAAATAATGGTCACCAATTTATTCATTTTCTCTGAGTTTTCTGGAGATGCAGCATTCAGGTGATGTTTTTGCTCCCTGGCAGAGTCTCAACATCTCCATTATACAAAGAAACTTTTACACCCCTGCCCATCCAGCCCTGTTTGGCATGACAAGGTTTGCTTGAGGATGGTCTTTCCAAGCTTTATGCTCACTTAAGGAGGTTTGAAAGGTTTTCCTAGTTTCTTGAGGGGAACAACAAAAAAAAAACAAAAGAAAACCCCCCATGAAATTGCCATTAAAAGCCTGAGCTTTGTGAAGAGCTGTCATAATTTTCCTTCCAGTGTTCCCTCCTTTGGGTGCTGCCATTGCCTCTTTGGGACAGGGACCACTCATAAAGTCTCAGTTGCTGCTCTGTAAATTCTGGGTAGTAGAAACTTCTGCCAGTCCCACAGGTGAACCCATCCCTGCCCAGAACAGTGCACAAAGGAGGAAGACCACAGAGCCATGTGTTTTGTGTCCCAATGATCACAGCCAGGTTTCTGTGGAGTAACTTCTGGCTGAGTAAATCACTTAATTTCACAGGTGCAAGGATTCCACCAGTGCCCTGGCAGGTGACATTTCTGGTTTTGTCCCTGCTCCCAGTGAGGATGCATCCCACATGGCCATATTAGAGCTCACACTTCATACCTATTTTCATTAAGGGAAACTTGCCAGAAAATCTGCTGAAATATGGATGCTGTTATTTTTTATACATGGTGTTCTGGCATGCCAGCTAGCTTGGGAACGTGAATAAGCATGTTTTTTGATCCAGCTAGGTTAAAAGCTTGGCATCCAGCTGCCACATCCATGTGTTTAGCTTATGGAGGCTGTGAACTAACTCTTTACACATCTGAGATATGTGGAAGGAGATCCTTGGTCCTAATAAGCATGTCATGTTTCCGTTCTCGGCACACTGGCCCGCAACAAACACTTCCTTGTGACTCTGGTCTTCCTTTGATCCCTGGGCTGTGACTCCCTGGCCTCCCATGCCTTCATACACCTAACCTCCCATCTCCTCCTGCCATGCACTGTACCAGCCATTCCTGTCACCACCAGTGTACCAATGGGAACAGCACAATTTACCCAGTAAATAACTTGTAATTCCATATTTCCACGTAGTTGGGGGAAGGGGAGGAAACAGCACAAGGAGACCAAAGTCCAAAAAATGCGTTTGAAAAGCAATACTGTTCTAACATCATGGCAACATTCAGTACATCACCCCCCTGGAAGTGCATCTCCAGTAAATAGTTCATTTCTCAATATATTACTGTGCATTTGCTTTTCTGTTTGTATTTTTTTGGGGTTTCCTGGGGAATAGTGATAAACTATGAATCTGCCACGTGCACAAAGCACAAGAATTTGACTTCTTGTGTCAGACATGTATTTCCTTACACCTGACTTTATCTGCTGCTCCAGAGCACCTTAAGCACTGGTGTCATATCTAGCCCATCCAAGAGGGCTGCACAGGGTTGAAATGAATGGCAGTAATCTACAAAAGCTTTTTCCAGCCATGGAGCCCAAGACATCACGGTTGCAGAAGTGCCAGGGGGTTTCCACAGAAATCCCACTGATGTTTTTGAAGCCAAAGTCCCTTTTCAGGGAATCAGCTGAGACATCCTGAACCAGCAGAGGTGCTGTCCCTTCCTAATTTCCCTGGGGCAGGCTCTCCCCAGAGGCAAGAGGGGATAACTGGGCAGTGTCCCACATGACAAAGCAAACCCTTTAACAGGGCAGAAAGGAAATGGAGAATTTTTCCTAGACCCTCCTCAGAGTCTGAGGTTAGTGCTGACTCTGGGATTGGTTTTTAAGCTCAATGTTACAGAGCCAAGCCTGAGGACACAGAGCAGCCACCTCTCACTTTCCACTGCCAGATCCTGGCAGTGTTTATCTGGCTGAGTTGGACTTTCCTTCAGGGAAGCCTGGATGGGCTCCTTTCTTCCTGGGGGAGGGTGGTTCTCGGGTACATCAGTCCCTTGCACAGCCTGCAGGCATTTCCCCTCTTCACCCCAGCCCCTGCTTCAGGCTGCACTGCTTGTGCCAGCCAGAAGTCTGGGTCATCTGAGGGATGAGGAATAGCTCTCAGACTATTCCTCCAGCCCTGGTTCAAACTGTTTGTTGCAGTAACAGTTAACCCATGCCGTCCTTTCTCCATCTCTGTGCTACTTTCTGTGTCCTAAACTACTATTTCATCCCTCTTTTTCACAGGGAGAAGATGGCCTTCCAGTTCAAGGCTGCTGGAATAAGGTGAGGTAATCTTGGAAGTGTTGCTGTGCTGAGTTGGCAGTGCTAATGTTTTCCATTAATCTGGCTGAGGGCAGAAGAGGTGTGGATGCATGGATGGGATTTCCAGGACTGTATCCCAGAAAAGTGGCAACCAAAACTGCTCCGTATTTAAATATCACAGTTCAGCTCTGTGGGCTACAGAGGAGAGAACTGTGCCTGTGGCCTTTGAGCTGCCTGCCCCAAAGTGCTCTAATCCTTGCACAAAGATGAGATTTCCACCTGGGTTCTCTCAGACACCCCCCACACTCCCCAGGGTCTGGCCCACCTTCAGGAAAGGTGGCAAGGGTCCCTGCTGAGATCCATCACAGCTCCTTTTCCTCCTGGAGAGCCCAGAGCCAGCTTCCCTAACAGCGTCCTTCCCCCTGTGAGCTGTCAGTAACATTTGTTTATGTTTTCTTTTGCAGTGATGATTCTAACCCTGGACTGACCTGTGTGTGTTACTGTACATAGAATATTTATTTTTATACGGTGTTCTTCTCTGAAATGCCAAAAGTTATGCATTTTTACAAATTATCAAAAAGTGGCATATTTTTTTGTACAGAAAATACTAGATCTCCCTTTTTTCCCATTTGTCAGTTCTCTGTATGATTCTATGTCTGCATTACGCTTGTTTTGTCATGGAGTACAGCTGTAATATTTACATGATATTTGTGCACACATGATGAATATAGGAACTTAATAAATTATTGCATTTAAAGTGCCCAAAGGAACTGCCCTGTATAGATTTAAAGGTAATTTTCATTTTTCAAGCTGGATCATTCAAGAATATTTCAAAATATTATGTATTTTTTATTAAAGTGAAATATTAACACTTGTGTTGTGATGAATTAAAGTGTTCCTGGAAACCCCATAGTAGTCCCGATGCACTGGGAATGCAGACACCATGATTTACAATTATCCTGCCATGAGCTGGAATAACCCTCATAACAAGGAGCCCTGGTTGGCAAGAAATTCTAAGCCCTTTCTAAATTGTAGGCTTTCAAGCAGCTTAATGAAAGCCTTATTTAAAATTAAGCATAACACAGCATACCTTGATATCCTAACAAATGTTTGTAAAATCAATCCAGTGGCTTTTTAAAATGTTAACCAAAGGTCGCATGCAAATTTGCAGAGTGTGTAATTTTTATTTGCATATGCACATCTTAATTATCCTTCCTGACCTACCTTTGTTGATGTCTCAAGTCTAAACTACCCAGAGAGGAGGAAAACACTGCCAGACTAAAGGGAGCATAATAGTGTGCTTTCCTTAGGGTATGAGGGGAAAAGTGGGAGCCTGAATCTATTCCCTAAAACACATCCACTTGCCTTGGCCCTTCACACAGGGGGCAAAGGCAGTGCAGGACTCTCAGGGGGAAGCTACCAGAATTTAATGATCCCACAGGAGAAATGCAAGTGGTGATTTATTAGTGAGACTTTAAATATTATTTATTTAAAGTCCTGCTCTTTGCATGATGCTGCCACTCCAACAGGAATTTGGCTCCTCGTGGCTACTTCTGTGCCAGTGGAAGGGGTCACCACCATGATGCTCCCTATACTCAACTATTCGTTCATCTGTTCACAAACTATTAATCAGGTATTTTTCCAGATGGTTCCAAGCAGCCTTTTAGCACCATCTTAATAAAGTGACAGAGTAAGGGATGTAGTTCCCTTGTACACTGGGAAAGGCCTGCTGGGGACTGCCCAAGGATCCCAGCCCAGCCTCGGACTGCTGCAATCCATCTGTCACCTCACCCTTTCAGAAATTTATTGAATTTCATCTGAAAACCAGTGAGTTTTCCACTGCCCTGTGTCCTTTCCCTCCCCGCCCTGCAGGCTGTTCCGACTCCAGTGCCCTCACAGTTAGGAAACTCCTTGCAACTTTCGACCTAAACTAATTCATGGTATTTCCAACCATTTGTTCTCATGCCAACATTGTCCTTGGGATGAAACGTTTCCATGCATGATGTTTTCATGAGATGCTTGGTGTACTGGAGCTGAAACGGCACAGAAAGAAAATGAACCACAAAGCAGTGAGGGATTCTCCCTGGTTTTCTCAGTAATAAATGTCGTTAATGTAAGCCCCAGCTCCGTGTTAAAAGGCTTTGCAGCTGAGCTAATTGGAACAGCTAATGGCCCAATTGTGTTTTAATTGCACACCTGTTAAAGCAGTTACTAAAGACCCAGCCAGGTGTACTCCTCATGCCTTGGGTTTGGAAGGTTGCAGTAGTAGCAGTGAGTTCCTGCTCTCATCTTGAAGGTAGGATGTCTGAATGCTTCGGTCCCTTCTACAAATCCTGGCTATTAATCCTTAAAATACAGAGATCCTTAGGAGAAGCTGCCAATGCTTTCTGTTTCCACTGGTCTGTGTGGCATAGTTTTTGTGTTCTTGGTTTTTGATTGCACTGCATGGGATTGTTGTTGGTTGTTTTTATCTGATCCAAGAGCAGAGCAAGTGCACATCTGCCACCTTGTCCTGACACAGCTCCTCAAAGGTTAAGGAATCTCGAGGTGATGCTGTACCTGTTCTATTCCTTGGGCTGGTTTTTGATTGCTCTATTTGTGAGAAAGCTCTTGCCTGAGGTGTAAGGGAGCTTGAAGTGAAATTGCCAGAACTCTTGATAGTATCTGGCTTGAGTCAGCAAAGATTTACCTACTACGGGGAAAGTGTTTAGGGTACCCGCCCGTTTAAAAGATGGAATAAAGGTGACAAATGTTCCCTGTGGCCGTGGCAGATTATAGCCTGGGATCTTAACTGAAGTACCAGATAAGCATTTTGGACTGCCGCTCCACAGCCCCAATCCTGATACAATCTCATCAGCCGCTGGGGATAGACAAGAGGGCACAGGTCAGTGATACCGCACTGATCTGCTGCTCTTCCCAAACCTGAGGTCCTTGAGTGTCAAAAGAAACCCAAGCAGGGCAGCTGGGTTTGTACCACCCCGAGCATGGCGATTTGTTTCAGGCTCTGTCCCTACTAAAGCCTGTAACCCGGCTGCTGTTGCTGTGGATTCCTGTCAATTCTGCCTGTCTGTTTTCACGTGAAACCTTTTGTCTGCCACTTCAAGGGTCAAACTCCTTGGCTGATAGCCAGAAAATGAGTCTGAGGGTGGAGAAGCTTGGGAAATGGCAGCAGAGGGAGAGGAGGACCTTCCTGAAGATTTGCTGGAGATGTTTTGCGAGTGGCCTCCCTGGAGTTTGGGAAGAGTTCCTCAGCAGTGCAGCAGGAATGTGTGCCCAGATGCTGGAGCTGCAGGAGCTCGGCGTGCCAGCACTTTCTGCTTTGCTTTCTGTTTTCTCCCAGAGGCAAGGGTTGAGAATGGCACCATTTGTGTTCTTTTTCTTTGGTCATTTTCGCTTCATTCTACTATTGTGGTCAGACTCTTCAGATGAAGAATTAGGCTCATTTTCCAGCAGCAGCTACATAAATGAGTGCAAGACATAGACAATATTTCTGGGAGGGGATCCTTTGATCCAAGAAAGAAACCCTTCTTGAACATTTCTCTTTAGAAAAGCAGAGAAACCCCAGAACTGTGTTCAGTTCAGAGTGCTGCTCAGAGAGGATATGATAACACTTTTTGCTACCGTTTCTGGTTACCAGGTGACAAACTTCCACCTGTATCATTGATGATTCCATCTTTAACCTTTTAATCACAAACTTTTGTTCTCCCGTTTAATTATAAGGAAATGACATTGGTTTGTTTGGGTTTTTTAAACCATACTGGATTCTGAAGGCATGAAATATGTTGTCAGAAGAGAAAAATGTGGAGTGTGGAAAAAGTCTGGTTTCACTGACTAATTCCTTTGCTTCCTGTGCTCGTGCTTTGGTCTCCACTGCACCCTCTGGATGTGCTTTGTCTGGAGCCCTGCAGAAATGTTTTCTGCTAGCCCATTAAGGCCCTTTTGTGGGTACATCTCCACAGATGCACAGATGGAAAAGAAGGATCACAAAGGTTCAATTCCATTATTACATGTTTTAATATGTTCACTAAAGGGAAGTAAAGATTTGGCAAAGTGCTGAGGGGTTCAGAGGGCGTTTCCCAGCCTGAAGGGCAGAACGTACAATCCTGGATACTTCCCACCAGCTGCCATGCAAACCTGGCATCCTTTACTCAGCCCCCACTGCTGAAGGTTAGCATGTAAGCTCAAGCGTCTTTCCACCACAGCTCTTGCAATTTGTTTTTAAAAATCCCAAATGTAAAATAAGTGCCTATCTTTTGAACATGACAAAACATCTCTATTTTCCTGAGTGCATTGGGAGTCCCGTTTGCCCAAGAACTAAACCACATATTTAACTTTGAGGGAGTGATTCCCCGCTGGCCTAAATGATGCCATTTGCATATTGAAATGCTAGGGTGGGCCAAGGCCATTGTTATTAGAGCTAATGAATGATATTATCTCAATCATTAGACGGGTCCAAGTGCTAAGCAATTCACATTACAGCTGGGGAGAAAGTGCTGACTTCAAGCTCAAAGGGATGCCATTAACCCAGAGCAATCCCAGACTCAAACGTTCTTTGTCAGCACAAGTGGAATCATTCTGATCTTCTGATAAGGACACCCTTACCTGACACCCATGTCCTCTCCAATGCACAGAAAGTCTGCTGTTAAAATAAGTCCAGGTTTGCAAAGATTGGGGGAAAAGTCCTCCTTTCATATCTGTCTGAAGAATTGCAGTTTTTTAAAATTGAGGTTTCTAACAAATGTGTTCAGGAAAGAGAGTAGTGGGGGAAGAAATTGTTTCAGTTGAGAACCAGGCTGGTGGAAACATTAATTTATTTTATTTGTATTTTTTTTTTTTTATTTTTACTTTTTTTGGGGTGGGCGGAGGGAGAACCTGACCAGAACTGCAGGCGGTAGGTGTGCATTTTTCCTTCTTTTTTAATGAAAACCATTATATATATAGTTTGATAGTGTTACTTCTACTTTTTTGTTAATGATTTTTGGGGGCAATTTGTTTGCTCTATTCTGTTTTCCTGTGTTTTCTTTTAGGTATATTTTTAATGGGCTTTTGGAATAAGTGCATAGAAGTTCCTCACCCCAAATGTCCTGAGGACATTCCTATCGTGTTTTTTCACCCCAAGTTCAGTAGTGAAAAGGTGCTTTCTGTCGGCAAACGCGTTTTTAGTGGGCATAAACATATTACCAAAGGCCGCGCCGAGGGACCAGGTGCCAGTGACCTCTCCCAGACAAAACGCTCCCTCACAAGGCTTCATTTACATTTACAAAGCTAGAAAGGGCTATGTTAGGGACCAGCTGGTTGGAAATGGTCTCTCCCCACCTGAGGTGGTCTGTCTGAAAGCAGTGAAGTCTGGCAAGAGTCGCTGTGTCCTCTTCAGCAAAACCTTCTGCAGCTGAAATAGCAGTTTTGGCTAGACAGAGCTGAAAAATTAAAATTAAATTAGGAAGACGTTTATCTGAAGGTGGCAAGTTCATGGGGGGTACCTGCTCAAGTATTCCTGTCTGTTGCTATTGTCTTCCCTCCTCTGAATCCAGCAGCACACGCGGGTTCAAGCTTAGCTTTAGGCTGTGCTTCACCCTGAGCCTGTGTGCAAATGTTTTGCTGGATGAAGGTCTCCCTTTCTTTTACACTTCAGTTTTTTTCTTCCTGTCTCTTCTTTTTGTACCTATATCTTCCGGATGTCTTTGATCCAGACAAAATAACTGCTCTCTTTTCTGCATTTTCAGAAAATCTCTGTTGGTCACGTTTGGATCATTTTCCACTCCCTGTTATTATCTACCCTTCCTCCTTCCTGCTATTTTCCCTCCCTCCTTGTAGGCCTGCTTTGGTAAACATTTTGGTCTGATGAGAACATCGTGACAAAACATGAATTAAGATTGTAGATGTTTGTGATTTATTTTTGAGTTGACTGTAAAGCTTTTACTGTTTAAAAGGCAGCAAGGGCAGTGTAGTTCTGTAGCTTTCTTACGATTTTGTTTGTTCTTTTTTTAAATGGAGTCAGAATATTGCAGATTTTTTTAATGAAAAACCAGCTAAACTTTTGTTTTTCCTGCAAAACATTGAGTTTGTTCAACTGCTGTGTAAAAGTTTAGTAAGTTAGATACTAATGGCAGGTACGAGAGGACTGATTGTGGAGTGCAACTTACACTATTGCTTTCCATGGTGTGCTGTTTGTCAGTCTCTTGTCTCCAGTGGGGGTTTGCTGGGAGTGTGAAATTCCATTTTGTGATAATTCCATTGTTTTTTCACAGTAATGTTTCAAAACGTTGCTTCAGTAAATCATCCTTTTTGCTCTCCTGCAAAGATTTGCTTTTACCCTGATGTTGCACCCCACCAGCAGTGCCACAGACCGAGCAGTTTCACCCTTTTTTTGAGCCTTCCCAAGGAAGAACGTTAGCTCCATGAATTGCACAGCCTTTTCTGGGTGATGGCAGTGAAAAGGAGAGGGAGACACTTGGCCTGCCATAAGCAGACTCCTTCTCCAAGCCTGCTCCTTCAGCATTCATTCCTGAGCTGTCCCATTCCCACTCCCTTGACTCTGCTATTCCTTGTCCTCACTCACCGTTACGTTTAAAGACGGGCAAGCTGAGGCAGAGCATTCATTGTTGTGTTCAGCCCACCCCAAAAGGGCTGAGATCACCCTGATGCAGGGAGGAACGGCCTGACCCACCCTGTTCTCATGGCTTTAGTGATGCAGAGTGAGCAGGGCAGCAGTGGGAGGGAGCTCCTGATTTATGGGGATGTCACGGGCTCCCCACGCTTCCATCAGCAGTGGGGGCAGTGAGTGGCTGTGGGGTTTCTCTGGATGCTCTGCCATCCCCCATCCCGGTGACACAGCTCCTGCAGAAAGTCCCACTGATCCCCCCTTGGCGTTCAGAGGCCTCAGAGCTACAGGAAACATGGCCTGATGGCCTGTCCCACAGCTGGAATGCTTGTGTCATTGGCACTGCTCCTGTTTCTCATCTTTGTGTCACTTGGACACCAAATTCTTTGGCACTGGGACACTTTCTGTCCGAGATGTGCTCATCAGCTAGCACCAGGCAAACACGAACGACCTGCAGGAGAACAATTTCTGAAGCAACTGTGTCCTTGCATATCTGGTTTCCTTGTATTTTACAAGAGAGATTTTTCCCCTTTGATGGCATAGGATGTCGAATATTTATTGTAGCTGTAGCAAAGTGATGAATTGTGAGTAGACTTGACAGGGCATTGTTTCTATGTTTCTCTTGCAGACACTGATTGAGATGTTTAAATCTGAATACATTTCGTATACTTTTTTTTCACATTGAGCTTTTTAGCCTCTATATTGAATAGCCAATGTTATTTGGCATTAATTCACACATGTGCTGTGGATGCTTTCGTGTTACCAGTAATTTTTACTGTTGTTGTGCTGTTTCTAGGACATTGTTTCAACTCCTTTTGACATAGTTTAGCTACTTGGAATTTTTTTGACTTCCACAAAATTCCATGCTTAGTAATTGCTAGAATGAAGAGAACAAAGGGATGTTCTTTCCCACAAGCTTTTCAACCAATGTAGGAGCTTCTTCAGCCAAAATGAGCATTTGACTTTTGTTTTTCACTTTTTTCTTGTTATTATGATAGTGCTGATTTGTTTGGTTTTTAATCCTGGGAATTCTGAATTCCATGTTGACCATTCCTAGCAATATTTTACAAAAGCAGAGATAGCTGTGCCATAAGGAGTTATACTGATCATAACAGAATTGAAACCTTGTAATTATTTGGTGTTTATTTATAAATATTTTTTCCACTATTAGGTTTTTAAGCAAATCTTTTCTCAGTGTGATATAAGATTAAAAAGACACTAAAGGACTAAGCACTCAACATGTACAAGGAAAGGGATTCAGGTAAATGATTTTCATCTGTATGAGTGAAAAATGGCTGAGGAATTTTTGTCAGAACAAAAGCTGAGTTTCAGTTACACATTTCCTAATTTCATTAATTAATCCAGTGATTTCAATGAAACCATCCCTGTCCTGGAAACCAGAGATAGATTTAAAGAACCCCCTGAATCCACTCCTCAGTAGTAAATAAAGCTGAGTTTTGTAAAAGTAAAGTGTTGCTTAAATACAGGACCTTCAAAGCATTTCTGTCTTCTTGTAAAAGATGAGAATTTAATCTTTAATCACCGAATACCCATTTATCAGATAAAGAAGCCAGTGCTGATATTATCAGAGGTGCTGGTTATATTGTGGTAAAAACTGCTATGCAGAGCTGTATTATTACTGTTTTAAATACCTTACTACAGTATTTACATTAATTATCTATGTTAGGAGAACAAATAGGTGAGATTTTAGGAGGAAGTTTGTTTGGGGAATTGGTTTTTGGATAACTAAAAGTGGGCTAAAAAACCAGGCAGGAGGTTATGAAAAATATCTTTGACTGGGGGGTGGTTGTAATGGTAAACATGACATCATATTTAAAGTGTCATCCCATTGTTTTCCAAGAGGAATCTGATGAATTCCCTGTGCCTTGTGTTGAAGCTTTACTCCTTTGTGTCAACATTTTAGTGAGGTTTCTACTTTAATTTATAAATTAAATAGATACATAGATAGCTATTCCAATACAGTCTGGATTTGTTCCCTACGATGTACATACTTTCTTCTCCTTTTATAAAAATGCCTGTTTACCTGCACATAGTTTGTGTCTTTTGTGAATGACACCACACGCAAATCATAGCCCATAAATTCACTTACAGGTGAATTCACTTTCCCTTTGCGGGTGGGTTTTAGGTCCCTGTGCTGAGGCAACCACGCCATCTGCTGTTTGCCAGTCAGGCCCGGGAACTGTCAATGGATTTAGGAGAAACCTCAGTGGATTTAGAATGAAGAAACATCAAAAAGACTGTAATCACTATAAAATTAGATGGCTGGAGAGAGGACAGAGTCCTGCTAGTGCCTGTGTAAGGGAAAGGCAGCAACACCCACTGAGCCCTAGCACTGTGGAATCTGCACAGGAGAAAGCCTGAAACCTCCCATGGCAAGAACAGCAGCTTGCTCTTACAGCAGGAATTAATCAACCATAAGTCACAAAGCCACACTAATTGTGGAACTGAGAGAGCAAGGGCAAAGAGGGCAGAGACAAACTCTCTCTAGTTATGGCCATGCTAAAATTCTTGAAATTATGAGCTTTGTGAGTTGCCTTTCCCTGAAGCTGGAGCAATGGGGAGGTGTCCATCCCTTTGTCCCTTCCCTCAGCTTGGGGGTACAGCCCTTTCCCTCCTGTCCCCTCTCCTGTATGCCTGAGTGCATTTCTGTGTGAGCCCACTCACCAGTGCAGTGGAGGTTCCTTGGAATCAAAGTGTTGTGATGAAAAACATTAGCTCTGAGTGGCCAGACAGCAAAAGTGTGCTTCACTCCTGAACTCCTCTGGGTACAGTGAGCTTGGAGTGAGGCAAAATCCTCAAGGATCTGGATGTTTAACAGTGGCTGATGCATAAAGTTATATAGCAAAACAAACATGTTTTGATGATCCAACTGGGAATGGAGTATATGTCTGAAACTTTGGCTTTTATCATTCCTTAAGGCTTCAAGGGCACTCTTGTTAATAAAGTGATGGTTCCTGGACATGTGTTGCTCTACCCTGGGAGAGCAGTGAAATCTTGCACTCACTCAATAAATAAATGTTCTGGAGGTTGCTCTGTCCTGCCTCATAGAAACCAAAGGTTGAGACCCAAAGGTTGGCTTGCTTCAAAACATTTTCATTTATTCATAGGACACAGCTTTTTCTTCTTTTTTTTTTTTTTTTTCCCTTTAGGGCTATGCAGTTAGCAGGAAAAATAGCTAATGAGGTAAATTGTTTTAAATCAAACTCTGGAACAATTATGAAAGCAGTCAAACAAGAAGGGCTGTGCTGTCCTTACCTGTGAAGCTGCCCTGAAAAGAGCCTGGAGCTGAGCCAGGGAGACAACGTGCTTGTCTGTGTCACCAGAGAAAGGAAATGTGTGTCCCTGCTCCAAATGACAGCAGAGGGTGTAACAGCAAAGGGCCAGACACCCTTATCAGCACAGGAACAATCAGTCAGCTCTAAGATCCCTTTGCAACAGGTGAGAAGTAGGACGTGTGACCTGTTAGGTGCAGACCTGGAGCTGAGTGACTCGGGGCTCAAACAGCCCAATGACACATTGCTGCATCTTTGCTCCTCTGACAAACAAGTACAGTTCTGCAAATGCCAAACCCAAACCATCGCATCAGGAGTCCCCAAAGAATGTGTCACTTTCTGCACCAAAAGCTGTGCCATAGTAAATGCACATTGTTGCAAGCAGTTTGCTTAAAGAAATTCACAGGGATAGAGGCTTTTCTGCCTTTTAGCTTGGCAGTGCCTGGTTACCACATTGATCGGTGGCCAAAAGCATCACTCACAAATGTATGGTTTCATCCATCTAGCTTTCCTCAAACTCAGAAACTGAAATGGGTATTCTAGTAGTTAGTGTAAAAAATTGCAATCCTTGGGAATCACAGAGCACCAAGCCAAGAGCATCAGTGCTTTCTCAAGCCACCACTCAGTTTCCTTAGCTAGAAGTCCTAACCTGTTTTAATTCTTTGGAGAAGCCATTCTGTGCTCATGATTCCCACAATTTTCCCTACCCCCTTCTGGCTACTCTTTCTGAGTTGTGGAGAGGGATCCTACAATGTATTCCTCAGCTGAAAACAATGTCATTTTCTGGGGTTTGTTACCTTATTCTTTTTTCCTCATTCTGAAAGACATATTTGTAAATCTCCATTAAACCAAAAAACAAAAGTTATGTTGATTGTGATTAAACATTCAATTGTTATAGGGCTAAGGAATAATTAAGACACGATCTTAGCTGCATTTAAGGATAAGTTAAAAGGATTAAAACCTCCTTTTAAAGGATGAGAAGACATCTTTGATATTTTGCTAAGCTAATAAGCTACATTTGACCTCTAGAATCAGTTGGTGTTTGGGGAAGAAAGACCTTTCCCCTTGCTTACCCACTACAGCTAACCTGTGACTGCAGCTAGTCAGCCCACGTTAAACAAAGTGTCGGAATCTGACACACACAAAGACTTTAGATTCTGAAGTCTGTGGGATGGTCTAATTTAAGAAAGTACTATTAAAAGAGAGCTCTCCAGAAAGTTAGGATGTAGGTTTTCTGGATTCTTTAGCCCATTGTACCCAAACTACTGGCATAAAAAGCACATAAGCAATATGAAAGGTGGAGGAAGGGTTTAAAATGGCTAAAAAAATGGGAAAAATAATTAATTTTCATTACAGAAATATAGATTAGTTGCAGAACTTGGCTGTTACAGCTGTTCACAATGACCACCATATAGACACACACCAACTTTGATTGCATTGGGTTATCCTAATGTCAGTAATCAATGCTTACACTGATTTGATCAAGCTCCCTGGATGATATACACACACAGAATGGAGCTTTTGGAGTACTTGGCATTCCTGTCCTGCCAGGATGACCCTGAACAGCTGCCAGCCCCAGCGAGAGCCAAGCCCTGTGTCTGGAGCTGTGAAATATTCATTGCAATGTTTGAGCTACAACAGCTCCTGCCCCAAAATGAGAGTGCCATAAACAGGCTGTTTCCCCATAGCTGGGGAGTCAGGCAGGCAGCAGGCTAGAAACGATCAGATAGATGTGTTGTTTGTTTTGACAAAGTAACAGATTGCATTTGCGCTCGGGAGGCAACAGGCAGATGGGCTTGGCACAACCCACAGAGGGCAGGCCCTGCTCCTGCTGAGTGGGGAGAGCTCTGCTCGACTCCAGCACGGCACAGATGAGGGCTGGGAACAGCTCTTCCTCGAACAGCTCCATCCCAATGGCTGGAAATTGCAGGTGCTGTGACCAGAAGTCTCTGACTGCTCTAAAAAGCAGCTGGTTCCAAGGGTGGTGTTAGTGCAGAACAATTCACACCCAGTAACTGATCCAGTGCTGCCTTGCTCTGATCTGCTCTGCTCAAAAATTCTTTATTGTGCCACAAGCAGCTGGTTCCAAGGGTGGTGTTAGTGCAGAGCAATTCACACCCAGTAACTGATCCAGTGCTGCCTTGCTCTGATCTCTGCTCAAAAATTCTTTATTGTGCCATAAAGCGACCCCAAATCTTCCAGAAAATATTTGAAGCAACATAAAATATCCGTGTAAATGCTATTAATATTTAGATTAAGGATAGGCTGTATCCACTGGAGAAATAGAGTGGAATATGAGTTTATGGTGAGATTATTAAAAATCACAACAGCACAAAAATTGGTATTAAAATTCAGACATCTATGACAGACTTAAAAAGTGTTACACTGTGAAAATTTTCAATGTCCTCTCTCGCACTTCTCCAGCGCTCCTGTTTCCTTCAGGAGAATGTTGTTTATAAACAGAAAAATGTTGTTATAAACAGAGGGAGTTCTCCTAATGTTGAAAGTTTGCCTCACACAAAGACTTTTTTTTTTTTTCCTTGAAAGACCTCCCACATGCTCGTGTTCTTATCACACAGCAACTATTTGATGTTAAACTCTAACGAACTGGGAATGTTTTCAAAAACTTGGGATGCTTACTCTGCCTCATCTCAAATTATTTTAAATTCCAAAACCACACACCACATTGTATGGGTTGTAAGGGTTTTTGGATGCAGTTATTTGTATCTGGAAATAGAAAAATGTAAAAGCTTTTTTTTCTTTTCACATGGGTTTTACATTGTCATTAATGTTTATGCTTAGTGCTTGAAAAGCTTCTTGAGCTTCCTCCTACCCTCACAATATGGTTCAATACACTGATATCTTCTTCCTTTGATAAATTCCAAATCCCAGTGGGCAAGATGAAGGTAAGGCTTCCTCTTACATGCAAAATAAGTCAAATTCATACATGAGTTTTTTCTCCTATGGTCTCGAGGCATCTTGAACTGGTTTTCAAAAAGAAGTGAGGAAGAGAACAGACTCCAGAGAATTAATCCACACCAAACATTGAGGCTGTTACTCAATGCTTGAAAAGAGAAAAGGTATTCTTTATTTCCATTTAAACAGCAGTCAAAATCCAGCTGTGTAAAGGGAACTGCTTTACCCAAGGCTACAGGAAAAGGCAGGTCCTGAACTCATGCCCTCTTTCTTCATGAGATGGTGTGATCCACAATAAACATAACCTGGGGAAATATTCCATTGCTTTTTTACCCACCAAATCCCATTCTGTGCAGACATAAAATTGCTTACTTTGGCAGAGCCAAAAACCAAGCTCAAGTGAATCTTTTATGATTTTTTACAGTGGCAAAGAGAATGCTGAATGCATGAATGGTTCTTTCTCTCTGTTGTTCCCAGACACCCTCCTAAAGTAACACTGCAAGCAAGCAGGAGTGGCCTGTGTTTATAATGTATCTCCTAGTGCACTACAGTAGCACCCAAATGTCTTTATAGCAAAACCAGTGCAACAAAGTACTTGTATAGGAATGATGATACAAACCCGGTGTGATGTAAAAATGTACCTGGGAGCAGTTAAAGAGGTGTAGCCCTGTACTCTCCTGTTTGCACCAGCCCCTGCTCACGGATTTGGCGCTGCCAAGACTCATGGCACAATCGCTTATTGCGTCTCTCGGAGCTCGAGCTCTTGAACTGCAGGGAAGGAAAGAAAAGCCCTCAGCTTCCATTCAGGAGGGAACTTTGCAGCCCTCAAGGACGAGTTGGGAAGCCTGTGAGCGCCCAGAACGCTCCAGTGCAATACAACACAAAGAGCTGCCGGCACTCTTTGTTACAGCCCTTCCAAGCCCACTTGGGGATGCTGGAATATTCGGGTTCCAGGCACCGCAGCGAGGCGCTCAGGCCCCCCTGCCAAAGGGACAGAGGGATGGGTGGCTCTCTCTAACAAAAACCAGGCACTCCTCGAGCTTTAGCCCAGTCTGGGATTGCCTTGAGACCTCTCCATCTCCGAACTCCTCCACCCTGGGAAAGGATGGGAAGGCTTCCTGCCTTTATGCTCCCGGCTACCACAAGCCCGCTGGGACCAGGGTCAGGGGGGCCCTTTCTCTGCTGGGCGGGGAGGGGTCCTGCCCCCACTGCAGCCCTGGGGCCCGGGCTGGGAGGGCGGCAGCCAGGAGAGGGGGGCTGTAGCGGGCCCGGGCTGCAGTGACTCCTCCTAGAGGCGGTATGTGCGGAGCGGGAGGAAACCCCTGCCGCCCCCCTCACCAGCAGCCGCCATCGCCATTGAAACATACAATACGGGGAGAGCGGCTGAGGCGGAGCCGAGAAGGGAAAGGGGGAGGAAAGGGGAGGGGGGGCAAGGAGAGGAGGAAAAGAGGGGGAGGAAAAAGAGGAAGGGAAGACAAGAAGGAGGAGGCGGCGGCGGCGGGCGCCGGCAGGTGAGGGCAGCGGCGGCGCGGGGGTTGCGGGGGCCGCGGCGAGGCCCTGCTCCTCTCCTTCCCTCTCTCCTCGGCCGCACGACCCACCTCCTCCTCCTCCTCCTCCTCTTCCTCCTCCTCTTCCCGGCGCCGCTGCCGTTCTGCGGGCGGGCCCGGCCATGGCCGAGGCCGTGAGGGGGGCGGGTGAGGGGCGGCCATAAAGGGAGGGGGGGCGCGAGGCGGCAGGGGCCGCGGGTAAGCTCTGCACGGGGGGGAGAGGTGGTAAGGGTGG